>NC_137808.1:7788269-8039723 GCF_963383645.1 Muscardinus avellanarius | reverse complement strand
ACCCTAACCCTAACCCTAACCCTAACCCTAACCCTAACCCTAACCCTAACCCTAACCCTAACCCTAACCCTAACCCTAACCCTAACCCTAACCCTAACCCTAACCCTAACCCTAACCCTAACCCTAACCCTAACCCTAACCCTAACCCTAACCCTAACCCTAACCCTAACCCTAACCCTAACCCTAACCCTAACCCTAACCCTAACCCTAACCCTAACCCTAACCCTAACCCTAACCCTAACCCTAACCCTAACCCTAACCCTAACCCTAACCCTAACCCTAACCCTAACCCTAACCCTAACCCTAACCCTAACCCTAACCCTAACCCTAACCCTAACCCTAACCCTAACCCTAACCCTAACCCTAACCCTAACCCTAACCCTAACCCTAACCCTAACCCTAACCCTAACCCTAACCCTAACCCTAACCCTAACCCTAACCCTAACCCTAACCCTAACCCTAACCCTAACCCTAACCCTAACCCTAACCCTAACCCTAACCCTAACCCTAACCCTAACCCTAACCCTAACCCTAACCCTAACCCTAACCCTAACCCTAACCCTAACCCTAACCCTAACCCTAACCCTAACCCTAACCCTAACCCTAACCCTAACCCTAACCCTAACCCTAACCCTAACCCTAACCCTAACCCTAACCCTAACCCTAACCCTAACCCTAACCCTAACCCTAACCCTAACCCTAACCCTAACCCTAACCCTAACCCTAACCCTAACCCTAACCCTAACCCTAACCCTAACCCTAACCCTAACCCTAACCCTAACCCTAACCCTAACCCTAACCCTAACCCTAACCCTAACCCTAACCCTAACCCTAACCCTAACCCTAACCCTAACCCTAACCCTAACCCTAACCCTAACCCTAACCCTAACCCTAACCCTAACCCTAACCCTAACCCTAACCCTAACCCTAACCCTAACCCTAACCCTAACCCTAACCCTAACCCTAACCCTAACCCTAACCCTAACCCTAACCCTAACCCTAACCCTAACCCTAACCCTAACCCTAACCCTAACCCTAACCCTAACCCTAACCCTAACCCTAACCCTAACCCTAACCCTAACCCTAACCCTAACCCTAACCCTAACCCTAACCCTAACCCTAACCCTAACCCTAACCCTAACCCTAACCCTAACCCTAACCCTAACCCTAACCCTAACCCTAACCCTAACCCTAACCCTAACCCTAACCCTAACCCTAACCCTAACCCTAACCCTAACCCTAACCCTAACCCTAACCCTAACCCTAACCCTAACCCTAACCCTAACCCTAACCCTAACCCTAACCCTAACCCTAACCCTAACCCTAACCCTAACCCTAACCCTAACCCTAACCCTAACCCTAACCCTAACCCTAACCCTAACCCTAACCCTAACCCTAACCCTAACCCTAACCCTAACCCTAACCCTAACCCTAACCCTAACCCTAACCCTAACCCTAACCCTAACCCTAACCCTAACCCTAACCCTAACCCTAACCCTAACCCTAACCCTAACCCTAACCCTAACCCTAACCCTAACCCTAACCCTAACCCTAACCCTAACCCTAACCCTAACCCTAACCCTAACCCTAACCCTAACCCTAACCCTAACCCTAACCCTAACCCTAACCCTAACCCTAACCCTAACCCTAACCCTAACCCTAACCCTAACCCTAACCCTAACCCTAACCCTAACCCTAACCCTAACCCTAACCCTAACCCTAACCCTAACCCTAACCCTAACCCTAACCCTAACCCTAACCCTAACCCTAACCCTAACCCTAACCCTAACCCTAACCCTAACCCTAACCCTAACCCTAACCCTAACCCTAACCCTAACCCTAACCCTAACCCTAACCCTAACCCTAACCCTAACCCTAACCCTAACCCTAACCCTAACCCTAACCCTAACCCTAACCCTAACCCTAACCCTAACCCTAACCCTAACCCTAACCCTAACCCTAACCCTAACCCTAACCCTAACCCTAACCCTAACCCTAACCCTAACCCTAACCCTAACCCTAACCCTAACCCTAACCCTAACCCTAACCCTAACCCTAACCCTAACCCTAACCCTAACCCTAACCCTAACCCTAACCCTAACCCTAACCCTAACCCTAACCCTAACCCTAACCCTAACCCTAACCCTAACCCTAACCCTAACCCTAACCCTAACCCTAACCCTAACCCTAACCCTAACCCTAACCCTAACCCTAACCCTAACCCTAACCCTAACCCTAACCCTAACCCTAACCCTAACCCTAACCCTAACCCTAACCCTAACCCTAACCCTAACCCTAACCCTAACCCTAACCCTAACCCTAACCCTAACCCTAACCCTAACCCTAACCCTAACCCTAACCCTAACCCTAACCCTAACCCTAACCCTAACCCTAACCCTAACCCTAACCCTAACCCTAACCCTAACCCTAACCCTAACCCTAACCCTAACCCTAACCCTAACCCTAACCCTAACCCTAACCCTAACCCTAACCCTAACCCTAACCCTAACCCTAACCCTAACCCTAACCCTAACCCTAACCCTAACCCTAACCCTAACCCTAACCCTAACCCTAACCCTAACCCTAACCCTAACCCTAACCCTAACCCTAACCCTAACCCTAACCCTAACCCTAACCCTAACCCTAACCCTAACCCTAACCCTAACCCTAACCCTAACCCTAACCCTAACCCTAACCCTAACCCTAACCCTAACCCTAACCCTAACCCTAACCCTAACCCTAACCCTAACCCTAACCCTAACCCTAACCCTAACCCTAACCCTAACCCTAACCCTAACCCTAACCCTAACCCTAACCCTAACCCTAACCCTAACCCTAACCCTAACCCTAACCCTAACCCTAACCCTAACCCTAACCCTAACCCTAACCCTAACCCTAACCCTAACCCTAACCCTAACCCTAACCCTAACCCTAACCCTAACCCTAACCCTAACCCTAACCCTAACCCTAACCCTAACCCTAACCCTAACCCTAACCCTAACCCTAACCCTAACCCTAACCCTAACCCTAACCCTAACCCTAACCCTAACCCTAACCCTAACCCTAACCCTAACCCTAACCCTAACCCTAACCCTAACCCTAACCCTAACCCTAACCCTAACCCTAACCCTAACCCTAACCCTAACCCTAACCCTAACCCTAACCCTAACCCTAACCCTAACCCTAACCCTAACCCTAACCCTAACCCTAACCCTAACCCTAACCCTAACCCTAACCCAACCCTAACCCTAACCCTAACCCTAACCCTAACCCTAACCCTAACCCTAACCCTAACCCTAACCCTAACCCTAACCCTAACCCTAACCCTAACCCTAACCCTAACCCTAACCCTAACCCTAACCCTAACCCTAACCCTAACCCTAACCCTAACCCTAACCCTAACCCTAACCCTAACCCTAACCCTAACCCTAACCCTAACCCTAACCCTAACCCTAACCCTAACCCTAACCCTAACCCTAACCCTAACCCTAACCCTAACCCTAACCCTAACCCTAACCCTAACCCTAACCCTAACCCTAACCCTAACCCTAACCCTAACCCTAACCCTAACCCTAACCCTAACCCTAACCCTAACCCTAACCCTAACCCTAACCCTAACCCTAACCCTAACCCTAACCCTAACCCTAACCCTAACCCTAACCCTAACCCTAACCCTAACCCTAACCCTAACCCTAACCCTAACCCTAACCCTAACCCTAACCCTAACCCTAACCCTAACCCTAACCCTAACCCTAACCCTAACCCTAACCCTAACCCTAACCCTAACCCTAACCCTAACCCTAACCCTAACCCTAACCCTAACCCTAACCCTAACCCTAACCCTAACCCTAACCCTAACCCTAACCCTAACCCTAACCCTAACCCTAACCCTAACCCTAACCCTAACCCTAACCCTAACCCTAACCCTAACCCTAACCCTAACCCTAACCCTAACCCTAACCCTAACCCTAACCCTAACCCTAACCCTAACCCTAACCCTAACCCTAACCCTAACCCTAACCCTAACCCTAACCCTAACCCTAACCCTAACCCTAACCCTAACCCTAACCCTAACCCTAACCCTAACCCTAACCCTAACCCTAACCCTAACCCTAACCCTAACCCTAACCCTAACCCTAACCCTAACCCTAACCCTAACCCTAACCCTAACCCTAACCCTAACCCTAACCCTAACCCTAACCCTAACCCTAACCCTAACCCTAACCCTAACCCTAACCCTAACCCTAACCCTAACCCTAACCCTAACCCTAACCCTAACCCTAACCCTAACCCTAACCCTAACCCTAACCCTAACCCTAACCCTAACCCTAACCCTAACCCTAACCCTAACCCTAACCCTAACCCTAACCCTAACCCTAACCCTAACCCTAACCCTAACCCTAACCCTAACCCTAACCCTAACCCTAACCCTAACCCTAACCCTAACCCTAACCCTAACCCTAACCCTAACCCTAACCCTAACCCTAACCCTAACCCTAACCCTAACCCTAACCCTAACCCTAACCCTAACCCTAACCCTAACCCTAACCCTAACCCTAACCCTAACCCTAACCCTAACCCTAACCCTAACCCTAACCCTAACCCTAACCCTAACCCTAACCCTAACCCTAACCCTAACCCTAACCCTAACCCTAACCCTAACCCTAACCCTAACCCTAACCCTAACCCTAACCCTAACCCTAACCCTAACCCTAACCCTAACCCTAACCCTAACCCTAACCCTAACCCTAACCCTAACCCTAACCCTAACCCTAACCCTAACCCTAACCCTAACCCTAACCCTAACCCTAACCCTAACCCTAACCCTAACCCTAACCCTAACCCTAACCCTAACCCTAACCCTAACCCTAACCCTAACCCTAACCCTAACCCTAACCCTAACCCTAACCCTAACCCTAACCCTAACCCTAACCCTAACCCTAACCCTAACCCTAACCCTAACCCTAACCCTAACCCTAACCCTAACCCTAACCCTAACCCTAACCCTAACCCTAACCCTAACCCTAACCCTAACCCTAACCCTAACCCTAACCCTAACCCTAACCCTAACCCCTAACCCTAACCCTAACCCTAACCCTAACCCTAACCCTAACCCTAACCCTAACCCTAACCCTAACCCTAACCCTAACCCTAACCCTAACCCTAACCCTAACCCTAACCCTAACCCTAACCCTAACCCTAACCCTAACCCTAACCCTAACCCCTAACCCCTAACCCCTAACCCTAACCCTAACCCTAACCCTAACCCTAACCCTAACCCTAACCCTAACCCTAACCCTAACCCTAACCCTAACCCTAACCCTAACCCTAACCCTAACCCTAACCCTAACCCTAACCCTAACCCTAACCCTAACCCTAACCCCTAACCCTAACCCTAACCCTAACCCTAACCCTAACCCTAACCCCTAACCCTAACCCTAACCCTAACCCTAACCCTAACCCTAACCCCTAACCCTAACCCTAACCCTAACCCTAACCCTAACCCTAACCCTAACCCTAACCCCTAACCCCTAACCCTAACCCTAACCCTAACCCTAACCCTAACCCCTAACCCTAACCCTAACCCTAACCCTAACCCCTAGCCCTAACCCTAACCCTAACCCTAACCCTAACCCTAACCCTAACCCTAACCCTAACCCTACACCCTACACCCTAACCCTAACCCTACACCCTAACCCTACACCCTACACCCTAACCCTAACCCTAACCCTAACCCTAACCCCTAACCCCAACCCCAACCCCAACCCCAACCCCAACCCCAACCCTAACCCTAACCCTAACCCTAACCCTAACCCTAACCCTAACCCTAACCCCTAACCCTAACCCTAACCCTAACCCTAACCCCTAACCCCTAACCCTAACCCTAACCCTAACCCTAACCCCAACCCCAACCCCAACCCCAACCCCAACCCTAACCCTAACCCTAACCCTAACCCTAACCCTAACCCTAACCCCAACCCCGACCCCGACCCTGACCCCTAACCCTGACCCCCTAACCCTATCCCCTAACCCTGACCCTGACCCCTGACCCTGACCCCACACCTGACCCCTGACCCTAGTTCCTGAAACTGACCCCCAACCCTGACCCTGATCCCGACCCCAACCCCTAACCCACACCTTAACCCCTGACCCTTACCCCTGACCCGACCTGACCCCTGACCTGACCCCTGACCTGACCCCAACTCTAACCTTTGACCCTGACCCCGACCCCAACCCCTAACCCACACCTTAAGCCCTGACCCTTACCCCTGACCCAAACCCTCACCCCTAACCTGATCCCATCCCTAACCCGAACCCTAACCCTTGACCCTGACACTAATCCTAGCCCTAACCCCAACACCTGACCCCCGACCTTGACCCTAACCTTTGACCTTGACCCTGACCCCACTTCTAACCCCTAACCAAGACACTAAACCTTGACTCCTTCCCTGACCCCTGACCCTAACCCCTGAATCTGACCCTGATTCCTGACCCTGGACACTGGACACTGGACCCAGACCCCGACCCCAACCCCTGACCCCATCTCTAACCCCTAACCCTTGACCCTTAAACTAACCCCGACCCAACCCTAACCTCGATCCTAACCCAGATCTCGAGCCTAACCCCTGAAACTGACCCTTGATCCTAACCCAACCCGACCCTTGACCCTGAATCCATCCCTAACCCCGACCCTAACTTTTGACCCTGACACTAACCCTAGTCTAACCCCAACCCCTGACCCCCGACCGTTCTCTAACCCCAACCCTAATCCTTAACCCTGACACTAATCCTAACCACAACCCGACCCCTTTTCTAACCCCTAAACCAGAACCTAACCCTTGACCCTTACCCTGACTCTGACCCAACCCTAACCCCGACCCTAACCTGACCCCTAACACTGACTCCGAACCTGACCCCAACCCCTGAAGCTCACCCCCCACCCTGACCCTTACCCTGACCTCGACCCCGAAACTAACCCTTAACCCCGACCCTAACCCTGACCCCGACCCCAACCCCTAACCACTACCCTAACCCTTAACCCCAACCCTAACCCCTGAATCTGACCCCCGACCCTGACCCTACCACTGACCCAACCCCTGACCCTTGACACTGAACCCATCCCTAACCCTGACCCTAACCCTAACACTAACCCTAGCCCTAATTCCAACCCCTGACCCCAACCCTTGACCCTAACCCTCGACCCTGACCCCATTTCTAACCCCTAACCAAGACACTAAACCTTGACTCATACCCTGACCCCTGATCCTAACCCCTGAAACTGACCCTACACTGATCCCTGACCCAACCCGACCCTGGACACTGGACCCAGACCCCAACCCCAAGCCCTGACCGCTTCTCTAACCCCTAACCCAGACCCTAACCTTTGCCCCTTAACCTGACCCCGACCCGACCCCTACCCTAACCCTGACCTCGAACCTGACCCCTGACCCTAACCCCTGAAACTGACCCTTGATCCTTACCCAACCCCTGACCCTTGACCCTGAACCCATCCCTAACCCTGACCCTAACACTTGACCCTGACACTAACCCTAGTCTAACCCCAACCCCTGACCCCCGACCCTGACCTGATGTCTAACCCCGACCCTAATCCTTAACCCTGACACTAACCCCAATGCCAACCCCTGACCCCTTTTTTAACCCCTAACCCAGAACCTAACCCTTGATCCTTACCCTGACCCTGACCCAACCCTAACCCCGACCCTAACCCTGACCCCAACCCTGACCCTAACCCTGACCCTAGCCTCTGAAACTGACCCCCGACCCTGACCCCTTACCCTGACCCCGACCCTAAGCCTGACCCCGACCCCAACCCCTACCCTAACCCTTAACCCCGACCCCAAACCTGACCCCTGACCCTTACCCCTGAAACTGACCCCGACCCTACTCCCTTACCCCTTGACCCTGGATCCTTACCCCATCCCTAACCCTGACCCTACTACTTGACCCTGACACTAACCCTAGCCCTTACCCCAAACCCTGACCCCCGACTTTGACCCAAAACCTTGACCTTCACCCCAGACCCTGACCCCATTCCTAACCCCTAACCAAGACCCTAACCCTTCACCCTTACTCTCACCCTAACCCCTACTATAACCCTGACCTTGACCCCGACCTGACCCTGACCTGACCTGACCCTAACCCCTGAAACTGACCCCTGACTCTGACTTTTACCCCTGACCCAACCCCTGACCCTGAACACTGGACCCTGACCCCATCCCTAACCCCGACCCTAACCCTTGATCCTGAAACTAACCCTAGCCCTAACCCCAACCCCTGACCTTTTTTCTAACCCCTAACCAAGACCCTAACCCTTGACCCTTACCCCGTCCCGACCCTAAACCATAACTCCTACCCTAAACCCTAACCCCGACCCTAACCGACCTCGAACCTGACACCTGACCCTAACCCCTGAAACTGACCCCCGACCCTGACCCTTACCCCTGACCCCGACCCTAACACTTGACCTTAGCACTAACCCTAGTCTAACCCCAACCCCTGACCCTCGACAATGACCCAATCCATAACCAAGACCCTAACCCTTGACCCTTACCCTGACCCCAACCCAACCCTAATTCCTAACTCCTACCCTAACCCCTACCCTAACCCCGACCTTGAATCTGACCCCTGACCCTTGAACCTGACCCAATCCTTAATCCAGACCCTAACCCTTGACCCTAACCCTAACCCCAACCCCTGACTTGACCTTGACCCTGACCCCATTTCTAACCCCTAACCCTTGACCTTACCCTGACCTTGACCTTAACCGTAGCCCTAACCACTAACGCTAACCAGCTTACTTTAACCCTAATGCTAACCAGCTTATGCTAACCCTAACACTAACCATCTTAGGCTACCCCTAACCCCAACCCTCACCCTAACACCTAACCACTATCAGTAACCACCTAACACCCTAATGCTAACCCTAACACCTAACCACTAATGCTAACCAGCTGACGCTAACCAGCTGACGCTAACCCTAACCCCAACCCCAACCCTAACACTAAACCCTAACCACTAACGCTAACCACTTAACGCTCACCCTAACACCAACACCTAACCACTAACGCTAACCAGCTAACCCGCCAACCCCCACCCCAATCCTTTTCACTTACCTCAGACAGCAGATAGTTGGCTCCATCCCGAGTGTGCCTATGCGTGCATGAGAGGCTAGGGATAGAACATTGAGGCATTGGACTCCCCACCCGATTTAGTATTCTTTATTTTGAAACAGAGTCTCACTGGAGCACTGGAGCCTCGCTAAATAGCTGAGGCTGTGCTCAAACCGTGATCCACCCCCATTGCAGCCTCTAGAATGCTTTGATTACAAGCCAATGCCTCCACACCTGGCTTCAAATTTGTAAAAAACGTGCTTGAAGCGGGTGTGGTGGTTCAGACTTGTAGCTGGAGGTAGAATGCTCCTGGGTTCCAACCCCTGTACCACAAAAATAAAAATTCAACAAAATATGTCACCTTAATGACTCAAGGTTTCATGTTGATGCTTTTTAAACAAGTATATATACACATAAAATTTTTTTTTCTTTTGTGCTGGTACTGGGGATGGAACCCTTCTACCTCCGGGCTACACTCCCAGACCAATTTTTTTTTCATTTTTTATTTGAAAACACAGCCTCTGGAACCAGCTGAGGTAGGCTTAGAACCTGCGAGAACCCCCTGTCTCAGCCTCCCAAGGGCGGGAATTACAAGTGTGCGTCACCAAGCCTGGCTGTAAATAGGAATATTCTATAGGGACAGTTAAAGTTGATAACCTTTAAAATAGAGAAAGTAGAGACACACTACTGGCAGCAGAATGGTTACAAAAATAGAGGCCGGTACTTGGGTGGCTAAGGCTTAAAGATAGCCTCAGGAACCCGGGCAGACCGTGTTTGAAAGTTAAAAAAAATAATAAAACGGGGATAGAACATAGCTTGGAGGTTGAAGGCACCTTAAGCCAATCCCCAGTATAACACTAACACAAAATGAATAAAATATTAAACCCATGAACCATTAAAACATGCATACCTCCCTCTTCAGCTCCCCGCCACAAACAGAACGTGTTTTCTTCAAACTCCACTTAGTTTTCTTACCTCTTACACAACGGCTCGTACTCAGGAAAATGGAGCTTGGGCATGCTGAGGAGGGGCTTCCACAGGCGTCCAGAAACTGAAATCTCTCCCCCGGTCGTCAGAAGAAAGCTCTTCCTGTGAGAAAAGCTGGCGTTATATACCCGCGCTAAGAAAGAACTTCCCGGGCTAAAAAGAGTTCCGGGTCAGAAAAACAGGTTCCAGTGTTAAAGTAATAAGTTCCGCTGCTCTTCGGCGCCGGCCGCCGCCCCGG
Organism: Muscardinus avellanarius; assembly: GCF_963383645.1. Classification (NCBI taxonomy): domain Eukaryota; kingdom Metazoa; phylum Chordata; class Mammalia; order Rodentia; family Gliridae; genus Muscardinus; species Muscardinus avellanarius. Next base: position 8,029,367 of record NC_137808.1, on the reverse strand, counting down.
CAGCACTTTCAACGCGGCCGCAGCCCCGGCAGCACTTGGGACGCAGACGCCGCCGCCCATGCAGCTCTTGGGACGGGACGCGGCCGCAGCCGCCGCCGCCCCTGCAGCTCTTGGCACGGGACGCGGCCGCTGCCGCCGCCGCCCCTGCAGCTCTTGGGACGGGACGCGGCCGCCGCCGCCGCCGCCGCCGCCGCCGCCGCCGCCGCCGCCGCCGCCGCCGCCGCCGCCTGGAGCTCTTCGGACGCGGCCGCTGCCCGTGGGACGCCGCCCACAGCTGCCGCAGCTCTTTACAGCTCACTGCTGCTTCCACAAGACACACAGGAGGCTGTCTTATATAGCCTGCCAACTCTCCTGATTGGTTCTTAGATCTGGAATCTGATTGGTCTTTAGTTCTGGGCTCTGATTGGTCTTTAGTTCTGGGCTATGATTGGTCCTTAGAGCTGAGCCCTGATTGGTCCATTTTCAATCTCTTTTTCAAATCCCTGCGTAGCCGGCAGTGGTGGTGCATGCTTCTAATCCCCGAGCTTGGGAGGCAGAGACGGGAGGATGGTGCAGGTTCGAGCCGGCATTGCTGGATTAAGAGACACTGTTTCTGTTGTATGCGGAGTTTGCGAGAAATGGGAGACTCGAGAGCCTGAGGGAAATGTGTTCATTGAAGCCTTTATTAGCTGGCCAGCGGCGGAGCCCTCAGTCTGTAATCAGACCAGAGGGGCGCCCCGACTGCCTGGGGTAGCGGGCTTATAAGGGGTTAGATCTACATGATTGGATAAGCTAGCTACGATGGTAGGAGGGGTTGACCTTCGTGAAAGGAGACACCACCACAACTTGCTAGGGGAGGTACCTTACAGGGACGTTCACTATGTCAGAATTACATGAACGAGATGGAGGTCATGGGTATAAAAGGCCAGTCATGTGTAATCCCTTTGTTGTATTTATTTCGAGTCACCCCACCCATGCCTGTATTTCTATTTTCTATATTTCTATATTTCTAATAAACTTCTTTAAATCTTCAGCAACTGTCCAAGCTATGCATATTTATTCTTAGCTTAGGACAAGAATCCATGGTTTTTCATCTGTTTGGGGTTGTTTGGGGTTTTGTTTTGGTTTGGGGGTAGTATGTCTGGGACCCTAGAAGGGATTCCTGGGGAACGGCTTCCCCAAATCACATTCTCCCAATCCGTAACAGCTGAGGCTGGCTTTCAAACTGTGATTCTCCTGTCTCAGCCTCCTGAGTACAAGGATTGCAGGCTTGAAGCATGATGACTCTGCCTGTCCTTTTCATTTCCTTCCTTGTTTTCCCAGGGAAGACAGGCTTTTTTTCCCCCTATGGTACTGCGAAGTAAACTTAGGGTCATTCTAACTCCAAACGATACTCCCAGCCATATTTTATTTTTATTTTGAAATAGGGTCTCACTAGATTGATGAGTCTCAATACTTTCTAAGGCTGTCCTCAAACAGATGACCTTTCTATCTCAGCCTCCCAAGTTTAAAGGATCAAAGTTTAAAGGTTTAAAGGGATGCTCCACCACACCCAGCTGGACATTCCTTTCCTATGTATTTATTTATTTATTTATTTATTTATTTATTTATTTATTTTGGTGTTAATAGGGGTAGAACCCAGAGGCTTTCTACCTCCGGGCTATCCTCCCAGCCCTCTTTGACATTTTATTTGGAAACAGGGTCTCACTAAGTTGCTGAGAGCCTCACTAAGTACCTGAGGCTGGATTGAAACCTCTGAGATCCTCCTGTCTCGGCCTCCCAAGCCCGGAGATTACAGGCGTGCACCACCACGCCCAGCTCCTTTCCTAATTTAAAAGAAAAGCTGGAGATCAAATGGCACTGGGTCAGTGTCAATTAGTCAGACCAGCTTCCAGGCTGGTAGAAGAATAGGTGTCCCCTGACATTTCCCCTTCAGCCAAGGGTGTAAAGATTGTGAGGCAGAATAGAATAAAATAGTAGATAGAAAGCAGATGAATTGGGAAGGAAAGAAAAATATAGTTTTAAAATCTGGAAAGTTCCTAATCTCTAACTCCACCAGGTAGGATAGATTGTTTCAGGCTAAGGCCTCAATGAGCCACACCCTTATTCACAAAGGCCCCTCTATTCACCAGAGATCCCTGAAATGCTATGTCAACAAAGGATCCTTGAGTAGGACAATGATTGGACACCAGCCACCCACTGCCTCTCATAGCCAGAGGGACCAGAAGATTAAGAGGACCCCCTTGCAGGGAAAGGTGGTGCATTCTTGTAAACTTGAAGGTGCATTGTCCTTGAGTAGGACAATGATTGGACACCAGCCACCCACTGCCTCTCATAGCCAGAGGGACCAGAAGATTAAGAGGACCCCCTTGCAGGGAAAGGTGGTGCATTCTTGTAAACTTGAAGGACACCCTCAGCTACTTAGTGAGGCCCTTTGCAATACAGTGAGACAGTTTCAAAATAAATAAATAGGGAGCGGGCTTGGTGGCACAGGCTTGTAATCCCTGGGCTTGGGATGCTGAGACAGGAGGATCTCAGGGTTCGAAGCCAGCCTCAACTACTTAGTGAGGCTTTCGGCAACTTAGTGGGACCCTGTTTCTAAATAAAAAATATAAAAAAGGTCTGGGAGTATAGCCTGGAGGTAGAAAGCCTCTGGGTTCCACCCCTAGTACCACCAAAATAAATAAATAATACATACATACATACATACATACATACATACATACATACGGCTGGGGGTGTAGCTCAGAGGTAGAATGCCCCTGGGCTCCAGCCACAACACTGTAAAGAGGACACCCTTGTGAGAGTTCTATAAAGAACTGAAAAAGTGACAAAGATGGTCTTGGTCGACCTCTCTTAAAATTGCCTGCTTTCACCCTCAAACCTCAGTTTCCTAAATTAAACCTCTGCCTTTTCTGACTGGCAAATGCTGAAATTCTTTTCTGCCACATAAACCAAGAAGTGTGTTGTTTTCCCAGGACATTCCCATTAAAAGGAGCACAGCACAGAAGCCCAAGCTGAAAATAAAAGGGCCAAGCCGGGCGTGGTGGCGGATGCTTGTAATCCCCACGCTTGGGAGGCTGAGACAGGAGGATCACACAGGTTCAAAGCCAGCCTCAGCAACTTTCCTAGGCTCTCAGCAACTTAGTGAAACCCTGTTTACAAATAAAATATAAAATAGGTCTGGGAGTGTAGGCCGGAGGTAGAAGGCTGCTGGGTTCCATCCCCAGTACTACAAAAAAAAAAAAAAAAAGAAAAAAGAAAAAAGAAAAAAAAAGAAAAAGAAAGAAAGAAAAGAAAAGGGTCAGCAGTTTGCTACCATGTTGTTCCTGCACACTGACTCACTGGTGGCAGGGTTCAATTGCAAAAAGTAAAATTTGTCTTGCCACTCGGCTTTCAAAGATGTATTTCTCTAACCAGGCATGGTGGAGCATGCCTGTAGTTCCAGTGCTTGGGAGGCTGAGACAAAAGGATGTCAGGTTCAAGGACAGCCTCAGCCACTGGTGAGATTCTCACAAACAGACTGAACCCGTGTTCAATCCCCAGTATCACAAAAAAAGTACACAGCTGTGCATTTTTTTTTTAAATAATGCCATAGAAATTTACTTCTGACAGTGAGGTGGGATAGAAGGAATGAAATACTAGGTAGAGAGGAGACAACTTGGAAAAAAAAGAAAAATATAGTTTTAAAATCTTGAAAGTTCATAATACCTAGCTCCACCCTAAAGGCTGTGTTCTGTTTTAGGCAGAAGCCTCAAGGAGCCCACACCCTAAATCACAGTGACCCCTCACCCTACCTGAGATTCCTGAGATGCTTGGTAAACAAAGGATCCTGGGGGAGGAACAAGGTCAGACCCCACACAGCCACCACCACTGATTCCAGGAAGGGAAAGCCCAGACCTCCACCCCAACCATGAGCTCCTAGCCACCTTCTCCTCTAGGGGCCTCTCTTGTTCTGAGCTGGTCTGAGCTCTCCTTAGACTGTGTATTCTCACTTGTTCTTAGCACACCTCTGCCTTTGTCTCTGACTGCACCATGGAAGCTGAGAACTCACAGAACATATCATGCAGACCCATGACAACAGCACCCCACCTGTACCTGTGGCTGAAGCCCCACCATCTTGTACACACACCGCTTAGATACCCACCTCTCTGAGGGCCAGGGATGGGGGGGGGGGCATGGACAGCACATCTCCCTTGCCCAGTGAAACCAACTTTTGTGTGTGTGTGGGGGGGGGGGGTCTAGAACCTAGGTAGGGGCATTCTACCTTGGAGATACAACCCCTGACCTATTTTTATACTTTATTTTGAAACAGGGTCTCACTAAGTTGCAGAGAACCTCACTAAGTAGGTGAGGCTGTCCTCGAACCAGGATCCTTCTATCTCAGCCTCCTAAGTCCTGGGATTACAAGCATGAGCCACGGGAGACCCTCACTGAGAAAAATACATTGCACTTACCAGATCCAGAAGCAGATCATACCCAAGTAGAAAAAATGTCCCATACAGTGCCCCAAGTTCTGGTGCAGAGTCCCTGCTGTGCTGATCCAAAGGGCCCCTGCAGGGCTGTGCTGATCCCGTGAGCCGGCCACAGGAGGACAATCAACAAGTTCCATTCGGTATACTTGGGTCTCTCGCTGGGAACCATCTGTCCCTGCACCCCTCCACTGCATGCTTGAGATGTGCCTGGAACTCAGGAGCCCTGCAGCTGGAGGAGGAAGAAGAGTGTGCTGCTTGAGGCCAGGCTGACTGTATGCTTGCATGGGGGAGGGGGCTGTTACCACCCCTGCTCCTCCTGCTGCCCCGCCCCTCCCCAAGGGCAAAGATTGCTCTTCCTTTGTTTTTGCAGAACTGAGGATCAATTCAGGACCTGGCACATTCTAGGCAAGTGTTCCACCAAAAGTGCGTACTTTTTTTACTTTTTATTTTGAAACAGGGTCTTGTACGGGGCCTAAGACCCTCAACTCTTGGTTGCTGAGGTATCCTGTAGTTGTCAGCCAACTAAAGGGGCTCACACTTGCTTGGGAGACAGGCTGTGACCCCCCTCTGCCATGGCTGGAAGACAAAGGATGGCTGTCAAGCAGGGACAGGAATGGGAGGTGGCACCTGATGCCCTCACTTAGTTTTCCCTGAAGATGGACAATACATCATTATTATTGGAATAAGCACTGCTATTATGGAGTCCAGTCACCATGTTGGGAACCAGCCTGCTTAGTTTTATTTCCTTAGGAACCAGGGAATTCATTTTGTTGTTTTGGGTTTTTTTTTTTTTTTCTTCCTTTTTTTTTTTGGTACTGGACATGGAACCGAGGTTGAGCTACACCCCCAGTACTATTTTTTATTCTTTATTTTGATACAGGGTCTAAGTTGCAGAAGGCCTCACTAAGTAGCTGAGGCTGCCCATGAATCATGATCTTCCTGTCTCAGTAATGCTGAGATTACAAGTGTGCACCACCAAGACTGAGTATTTTGGGTTTTTTAACATCAAAAGTGACCCTCCCAGAAAACTAATGACTGTGGCAAAGCAAACCCACTCTTCTAGCAAAACCCATTTAGTGTGTGTGTGTGTGTGTATGTGTGTGTGTGTGTGTGTGTGGTGCTGGAGGTTGATCCCAGGGCCAGTCTACCTCTAAGATACATCTCAGCCCTATTTTTTATTATTTATTTGAAAACAGGGTCTCAAGCCAGGCGTGGTGGCGCATGCTTGTAATCCCAGCATTCTGGAGGCTGAGACCAGAGGATTGTGGTTTGCGGACAGCCTCAGCTACTTATTGAGGCCCTCTGCAAATCAGTGAGACCTGTTTTCAAAATAAAAGAATAAAAAATGGGGCAGGGGCTGTAGCTCGGAGGTCAAATGCCCCTGGGTTCCATCCCCAGACCCGGAAACAAAAAATGAAAACAGGGTCTCAGTAAGTAGTTGAAGCTGGCCGTGAACCTGGATCCTCCTGTCTCGGTCTCCCAACTGGGATTACAAGCATGAGCCACCATGCCTGCCTAGCAAAAGCTATTTATTAAAATATCAACCCAACCCATAACAAACTTCCCACCTTTCAGTCCATACCTCAAAAACTCTATAAAACATGGACTGACAAAAGGTCCCAGCTGCTGCTTTCTCACCTTGCGCCAGCATTGGAAAATTGCTTTGATATTAATTTCTAAACTGTAGAAAGTAGCCAGGGCCTGGGGGCTCTGCGGGCACTCAGGCAGGGAGGGGGCAGCAACTGTTGCAGTACAGAGCCCCCTTCTCCCTTTGCCTTTCTTTCTAATGATTAACCTATAGTAAAAGCCTTAGAGACAATTAAAGCCTTTGGCCCACCAAAATGTATAGAGGCCATCAGTGCCTCTGTTTGCCTCCTCTCCTCTGTGACCTGGCCTGCGTATAGGAAAGGTAAAGTCTGTGGGCTGCTTCAAAGCACCCATAGTTGACGACCAAACGATGCTGCCCAGTACAATAGAGGTGAAGGCCAGGTAGATTCTTGACCCCTGCAATTAGTAAGTACACTGCCCAGAGACAAAGATGCACTACCTGCCTAAGGAATAAGACACTAGCCTATTGCCTTGGTAACACTGATAAGAAGGTAGCAGCGGGGGCCAAAGATCCATTTTCGGGCTCTCCAGCATGCAGGTCAGCATGCTGCTTTTTCCTTCTCTTATTTCCTACTTTTTTTTTTTAATTTGCTAAAGCTGCACTGTGCTGCGTATTACTTTTAGCTTTTCTATTCAACAAACTTCAGTTGAATAAAGAAAAAAGCCCTCTGAATCACTGAAACCTTAACAACCAGAAACAGCATTTCAGGCTCCTGACAATAAACTCTTTTGAACTGGGTGTGGTGGTGCATGCTGGTAATCCCAGTACTTAGGAAGCTGAGACATGAAGATTCACGTTTGCAGCCAGCCTCAGCTACTTAGTGAGGCCCTTTGTAACTCAGTGAGACCCTGTTTCAAAATGAAGAATAAAAAAATAGGGCTGGAGGTGTAGCTCAGAGGTAGAATGCTGCTGGATTGAAAAACAGAAACAAAAACAAAAACAAAAAACAGTGTTGGGTGTATAGCTCAGAGGTCAAATGCCCTTGAGATCAAACCCTAGTACTGAAAAAAAATAATAATAATAAAAAGTTTTTTGTTTTAAAAAGCCGGGTGGGGTGGTGCAAGCCTGTAATCCCAGCACTGGGGAGGCTGAGACTGGAGAATCATGGTTTCTACACACAGCCTCAGCTACTTAGTGAGGCCCTCCAAAACTTAGTGAGACCCTGTTTCAAAATAAATAAAAAATAAGCAGGAGGTGTAGCTCAGAGGTTGAATGCCTGAGCTCCATCCCCAGACCCACAAAAAAAAAAAGTTTTAAAGTAAAAAAGGGAGGGTGCTGGGGTCAAGCCAAGAGATTGTCTTCTAAATTTAAAAAAGAAAAGAAAAATATTTAAAAATGTATTAGCCGGGCATGGTGGTACACTTGTAATCCCAGCATTCGGAAGGCTGAGACCAGAGGATCATGGTTCATGGACAGCCTCAACTATTTACTGATCCCCTCTGTAACTTAGGGAGACCCTGTTCCAAAATAAATGATAAAAAATATGGCAGGGTTGTAGCTCAGAGGTCAAATGCTCCTGGTTTTCATTCTCAGGCCTGCAAAAATAAACACATAAAATAAAAATTTATTGAGACATGGCAGAAGACCTTGGAACAGGAAATAAAAAAAACATTTGCATCTCCTTTCTGTGAGGGTGGGGAAGGTAAGCAGAAAAGTGAGACTGTTGAGTCCTAGAAAATGAAGGCCCTGACCAGCCTACAAGATAGCAATTCAAAATAAGTATCAAAATTGTACAAAAGTCATAGGGTCCCCAAAGCCCAAATCCGGCCAATCATAAAAGAACAGATAGAAAACCTCAGGAAGGTTTAAAAGCCCACTTCCCAAGAGGTCGCTTTCTCGGATGACCTTTCTTAGACCCTGTTTCCAAATAAAATATAAAATAGGTCGGGGAGTATAGCCCAGCGGTAGAAAGCCTGTGGGTTCCACTTCCAGTACCACAAAAAAAAAAAAAAAAAAAAAAAATTAGGACCAGGGGTGCAGCTCATAGGTAGAATGCCCTTGGATTCATTCCCTAGTACTACAATAAGCAAATAAATAAACTTTCACATTTCTATACCCTTTGCTAGTCCTCGGACTTCATTCATTGAAAACCACTGGACAAAAATTATATAAAAAGGATACACCCTTGTCTAAGTATCTCGAAGTAAAAATAAATTGTTTTTAGTAGATCTATGCTATTTACAAAAAAAAAAAGCTACTGATTTGTGTTTTCACATTTTCTAATAATTAACTCCTGAAGAAGTGTTATTTTAAATGGTTTTAGGCATCATGCAGTATCAGTAGTCACGTGTGTGTGTGTGTGTGTGTGTGTGTGTGTGTGTGTGTGTGTGTTACAGGGAGTGGAGCCCAGGTCATTTTCTACCTCCAGACTATACTCCTAGACCTATTTTATATTTTATTTGGAAACAGGGTCTAAGTTGCTGAGAGCCTAAGTAGCTGAGGCTGGCTTTGAACCTGTGTGATCTTCCTGTCTCAGCCTCCCAAACACTGAGATTACAGATCTGTGCCACCATGCAGGGCTCCCTGTCAGCATTTAAAATGTAAATCCAACAGGGTGTGGTGGCGCAAGCTTTTAATCCCAGTACTTGGGAGGCAGAGATGGGAGGATTGCAGGTTTATGGACAGTCTCACCTACTTGTGAGGCCCTCTGCAACTTAGTGAGACCCTGTTTCAAAATAAAGAATCCAAACCTCACCTTGGGCTTGGTCTCCTTGGAACTATTTGTGTGTGTGTGTGTGTGTGTGTGTGTGTGTGTGTGTGTGTGTGTGTGTGGTATTGGAATTGGAACCAAGGGGCTTTCTACATCCTAGCTAAACCTAAAGCCCTATTTTTTGTTCTTTATTTTCAAAAAGGGTATCACTAAGTTGCAGAGGCCCTCACTTAGTAGTAGCTGAGGCTGGCCACAGTCAATAAGATCCTCCTGTCTCAGCCTCCCAAGTACTGTCAATAAATAAAAGCGTGTGCCACAATATCTGGCTTCCCCAGACATTCTTATTTTTGTAGTTTGAGACTGTTTCCCAGGCTTGTCTTGAACCTGCTATCTTCCTGTTTCAACCTCTCTACTAGGTAGAATTGCAGGCATATGACACCACTACTTTTGTTTGAGGAGGGCCTTGCTCACTTGAGGCTGGCTTTGAACTATAATCATACTGTTTTAGTCTCCAAATTGCTGGCATTTGGGAGACTGAAGCAGGAGAATTGCATTTCATAGCCAGCCTCTGCTAGTTAGTGAGTTCTTTTGCAATTCAGTAAGACCTGTTTCAAAATAGAAAATAAAAAATAGGGCTGGGGTGTGGAGCAGAGGTAGAATGACCCTACATTTTATCACCAGTAGTGCGGAAATAAATAAATGAATAAATAAATTAGGATTGGGGGGTTATTTTTGTTGTTGTTTTAGTGGTTCTTGCGGTGGAACCCAGGGGCTTTTCTACCTCTGGGCTATACTCACAGACATACTTTATATTTTAATTTGGAAATAGGGTCTCAAGTTGCTGAGAGCCTCAGTAAGTAGCCGAGGGTGGCTTCTAACCTGTGGGACCCTCCTGTCTCAGCCTCCCCAGCGCTGTGATTACAAGCATTCACCAACAAACTTGGCTTCAAGGATTGGGGGTTTAGCTCATATTTACCATGGCACTGGGATCCATCCCCAGTACCACCAACAAAACTAATTAATCAATTAAAATGCACCTTTGCTACCTCTCCAAGTCCAGAATAAACCCCAGTCTGGTATTAAAGAGGTGCTGAGAGCCGTTGGCTGGATGGCATCCCATATTTTGCCCTTTGAGAAGGTTCTCCCCTCTTCATCAGCTGACACTCTGTTCTACACCTCTTTGCTGGCCGTGGCTTTGAAGCCCCAATAGCTACTCCTCCTTCTTTAGTGAGCTCTGCCAGTGGGCATGGGTCATGGCCTTTGAGTCTGCGGAGCAGCCTCCTCTTTTGCCAAATTAGGGTGCCCCAGGGCGGAGCAAAAGTCTTTGCCCCCGAGAGCGACAGTGGGCAGAGGTGGGGGCCCCCCAGAGCTCTCAGGAAGGGAGTCCCCTGATTTTCAGGGTGGAGAGAAGAGGCACTGACTGCAGAGCCTCCCAGAAACTAGGTGCCCTGTTCAGTCCTGGTTTCTCTGGCCTCATTGCACTGGAGAGAGTTGGAGGGGAAAGAAAGCAAACTTTGAGGGGAGAAAGATGGACAATTCAAAGGACATGCACAAGGCAAACCTGGTGGCACACTACGATGTCTGGGGACGTAGAAATCCTGTGTACTGTGTACCTGGAAGAGCCTGTGAAGGTCTGGGAGGGTCGCTGCTTCCTGGAGCTCATGGTACACCGGGGCTGCCACGACTGCAGAAGACCTGTTGAATAAGTTGCTGGCTCTGCTTTCCAGACACAGCTCTGGACTGGTCAGCATCTTCTGCTACCACTGCCTTTCCTCTCTGGGAAATAAGTAGTACAGAGTCAGCATCAGTCTGCCGCCGCTCGTTGGATGTGGCCGCTTGTCGGACGCCACCTCTCATCACAGCACGCTGCTGCCGCCGCCGTCATTCCACTCACTTCTGTTCCCTCTCTATGGGTTCCGATAAGGGCATGTTGGTGCAGAACTTTGGACGCTTGGCCGGGGCCCATAGCGAAGGACCGGAAGTGCCCGGAACCCCAGAGGCGGAACCAAAGTTCCGCGGTAATAAGGCGCCTGGCCGGGGCCCATAGTGATGGACCGGAAGTCCCGGAACACCAAAGGCGGAACAAAAGTTCCGCGGTAATAGGGCGCCAGGCCGGGGCCCAAAGGGACGGACCGGAAGTCCCGGAACCCCAGAGGCGGAACAAAAGTTCCGCGGTGATAGGGCGCCTGGCCTGGGTCAATAGGGACGGACCGGAAGTCCCGGAACCCCGAAGGCGGAACGAACCTTCCGCGGTAATAGGGTGCCTGGCCAGGGCCCAAAGGGACGGACAGGAAATCCCGGAACCCCGAAGGCGGAAAAAAGTTCCGCGGTAATAGGGCGCCTGGCCGGGGCCCAAAGAGACGGACAGGAAGTCCCGGAACCCCAGAGGCGGAACAAAAGTTCCGCGGTGATAGGGCGTCTGGCCGGGGCCCAAAGGAATGGAACGGAAGTACCGGAAGCCCGAAGGCCGAACAAAAGTTCCGCGGTATTAGGGCGCCTGTCTGGTGCCCATAGTGACGGACCGGAAGTCCCGGAACCCCAAAGGCGGAACAAAAATTCCGCGGTATTAGGGCTCCTGGCCGGGGCCCATAGTGACGGACAGAAAGTGCCCGGAACCCCGAAGGCGGAACAAAAGTTCCGCGGTATTAGGGCGCCAGGCCGGGGCCCATAGTGACGGACCGGAAGTCCCGGAACCCCGAAGGCGGAACAAAAGTTCCGCGGCATTAGGGCGCCAGGCCGGGGCCCAAAGGGACAGACCGGAAGTCCCGGAACCCCAGAGGCGGAACAAAAGTTCCACGGTATTAGGGCACCAGGCCGGGGCCCAAAGAAACGGACCGGAAGTCCCAGAACCCCAGAGGCGGAACAAAAGTTCCGCGGTAATAGGGCGCCTGGCTGGGGCCCAAAGGGATGGACCGGAAGTCCCGGAACCCCAGAGGCGGAACAAAAATTCCGCGGTATTAGGGCGCCTGGCTGGGGGCCATAATGACGGACCGGAAGTCCCGGAACCCCGAAGGCGGAACGAACCTTTCACGTTAATAGGGTGCCAGGCCGGGGCCCATAGTGACAGACAGGAAGTGCCCGGAACCCCAGAGGCAGAACAAAAGTTCCGCAGTAATAGGGCTCCTGGCCGGGGCCCAAAGGGACGGACCGGAAGTCCCGGAACCCCGAAGGCGGAACGAACCTTCCGCGGTAATAGGGCTACTGGCCGGGGCCCAAAGGGACGGACAGGAAGTCCCGGAACCCCGAAGGCGGAACAAAAGTTCCGCGGTAATAGGGCTCCTGGCCGGGGCCCAAAGGGACGGACAGGAAGTCCCGGAACCCCGAAGGCGGAACAAAAGTTCCGCGGCAATAGGGCGCCTGGCCGGGGCCCAAAGGGACGGACAGGAAATCCCCGAACCCCGAAGGCGGAACAAAAGTTCCGCGGCAATAGGGCGCCAGGCCGGGGCCCAAAGGGATGGACCGGAAGTCCCAGAACCCCAGAGGCGGAACAAAAGTTCCACGGTATTAGGGCACCTGGCCGGGGCCCAAAGGGATGGAACGGAAGTCCCGGAACCCCAAAGCCGGAACGAACCTTTCGCGTTAATAGGGCGCCTGGCCGGGGCCCATAGTGACGGACAGGAAGTGCCCAGAACCCCAGAGGCGGAACAAAAGTTCCGCGGTATTAGGGCACCTGGCCGGGGCCCATAATGACGGACCGGAAGTCCCGGAACCCCGAAGGCGGAACGAACCTTTCGCGCTAATAGGGTGCCAGGCCGGGGCCCATAGTGACGGACAGGAAGTGCCCAGAACCCCAGAGGCGGAACAAAAATTCCGCGGTATTAGGGCGCCTGGCCAGGGCCCATAATGACGGACCGGAAGTCCCGGAACCCCGAAGGCGGAACGAACCTTCCGCGGTAATAGGGCGCCTGGCCGGGGCCCAAAGAGACGGACAGGAAGTCCCGGAACCCCAGAGGCGGAACAAAAATTCCTCGGTATTAGGGCGCCTGGCCGGGGTCCATAATGACGGACCGGAAGTCCCGGAACCCCAGAGGCGGAACAAAAGTTCCGCGGTAATAGGGCTCCTGGCCGGGGCCCAAAGGGACGGACAGGAAATCCCCGAACCCCGAAGGCGGAACAAAAGTTCCGCGGCAATAGGGCGCCTGGCCGGGGCCCAAAGAGACGGACAGGAAGTCCCGGAACCCCAGAGGCGGAACAAAAATTCCGCGGTATTAGGGCGCCTGGCCGGGGCCCATAATGACGGACCGGAAGTCCCGGAACCCCGAAGGCGGAACGAACCTTCCGCGCTAATAGGGTGCCAGGCCGGGGCCCATAGTGACGGACAGGAAGTGCCCGGAACCCCAGAGGCGGAACAAAAGTTCCGCGGTAATAGGGCGCCTGGCCGGGGCCCAAAGAGACGGACAGGAAGTCCCGGAACCCCAGAGGCGGAACAAAAATTCCGCGGTATTAGGGCGCCTGGCCGGGGCCCATAATGACGGACCGGAAGTCCCGGAACCCCGAAGGCGGAACGAACCTTTCGCGCTAATAGGGTGCCAGGCCGGGGCCCATAGTGACGGACAGGAAGTGCCCGGAACCCCAGAGGCGGAACAAAAGTTCCGCGGTAATAGGGCTCCTGGCCGGGGCCCAAAGGGACGGACCGGAAGTCCCGGAACCCCGAAGGTGGAACGAACCTTCCGCGGTAATAGGGCGCCTGGCCGGGGCCCAAAGGGACGGACAGGAAATCCCGGAACCCCGAAGGCGGAACAAAAGTTCCGCGGTAATAGGGCGCCAGGCCGGGGCCCATAGTGACGGACAGGAAGTGCCCGGAATCCCAGAGGCGGAACAAAAGTTCCGCGGTAATAGGGCGCCTGGCCGGGGCCCAAAGGGTGGAACGGAAGTCCCGGAACCCCAAAGCCGGAACGAACCTTTCGCGTTAATAGGGCGCCAGGCCGGGGCCCATAGTGATGGACAGGAAGTCCCGGAACCCCGAAGGCGGAACAAAAGTTCCGCGGTAATAGGGCTCCTGGCCGGGGCCCAAAGGGGCAGACCGGAAGTCCCGGAACCCCGAAGGCGGAACAAAAGTTCAGCGGTAATAGGGCGCCTGGCCGGGGCCCAAAGGGATGGAACGGAAGTCCCGGAACCCCAAAGCCGGAACGAACCTTTCGCGTTAATAGGGCGCCAGGTCGGGGCCCAAAAGGACGGACAAGAAGTCCCGGAACCCCGAAGGCGGAACAAAAGTTCCGTGGTAATAGGGCGCCTGGCCGGGGCCCATAGGGACGGAACGCATGCAGACTCAAGACCACAGCTCCACACTGTACCTATGGCTGAAGCCCCACCATCTTGTGCACACACCGCTTAGGTACCACTTCTCCGAGGGCCAGGGAAGGTGGGGGGACCATAGACAGCACATCTCCCTTGCCCAGTGATACCATCTTTCTTGTTGTGTGTGTGTCTGGAAATAGGGGCATTCTACCTTGGAGATACAACCCCTGACCTATTTTTATACTTTATTTTGAAACAGGGTCTCACTAAGTTGCAGAGAACCTCACTAAGTAGCTGATGCTGTCCTCAAACCAGGATTCTTCTATCTCAGCCTCCTAAATGCTGGGATTACAAGCATGAGCTACCACACGTGGCTGAAGCCAAATTTTGGGGAGACCCTCCTGAGGAATAAATTGCACTTACCAGATCCAGACGTAGATCATTCCCAAGCTGAAAAAATTTCCCATGAAGTGAACTGATCTGAAGGACACTGCAGGACTGTGCTGATCCTATGAGCCGGCCACAAGAAAGACAATCAAGTTCCATTTGAGATACTTGGGTCGCTCCCTGGGAACCATCTGTCCCTGCACCCCTCCAGAGCTCTCAGGGAGTCCCCCGAGTTTCAGGGTGGGGAGAAGATGCGCTGACTGCAGAGCCTCCCAGAAGCTAGATGCCCTGATGAGTCCTGGTTTCTCTGGCCTCATTGGACTGGAGAGAGTTGGAGGGGAGAGAAAGCAAACTTTGAGTGGTGAAAGATGGACAATTCAAAGGACATGCAGAAGGCAAACCTGGTGGCAGAGTATGATCTCTGGGGATGCAGAAATCCTATGTACTGTGTACCTGGAAGAACCTGAGAATGTCTGGGAGGGTCGCTATTTCCTGGTTCTGATACTATGTTCTGTTATTTAACTTTTGTTCCGGGTTTACTCTTCTGTTCACTTCCATTCCTGTCTATCGGTTCTGATAAAGTGCTCTATTATATAACTTTTGCTCTGGGATTTTCTGTTCCACTCACTTCCGTTCCTGTCTTTTTCTTTGCAGTACTGGAGACATATCTCAGGAGCATTCTACCTCTAAGCAACACCCCCAGCCCTAAGTGTGTGTGTGTGTGTGTGTGTGTGTGTGTGTGTGTGTGTGTTACTGGGGGTGGAGCCCAGGGGCCTTGTACCTCCAAGCTATACTCTCAGGCCTATTTTATATTTTATTTGGAAACATGTGCCACCACACCTGGCATTGTTCTTTTTGAAACAGGTCTCACTGAGCTACAAGGGGCCTAAGTAGCTGAGGGTTCACAAGCCTGCACCACCACCCCCCGGCTCCTGGGATTTCTTGGTTGTTGGGTTTTTGGGGTTTCTATCTGTGAAGTTTTATTTTGATCTAAGGATTTTCCTTCACACCAAATGTTATTATAGAAACGATAGCAAAACTGAACTTTTAGCTTGTAAATATTACTCAGGCAGCAAACTAGTTGGTCAGTGTTGTTTTTGAAAATAGATCCCAGAGATCCAGCCTGTCATCCCTGTCCTTGGCAGGCTGAAACACAGGTTCATAGCCAGCCCCAGTAACTTAGAGAGGCCTTCACCAACTCAGTGAGACCATTTCAAAATAAAAAATTAGCCAGGAGTGGTGGCACGCACTAGTAATCCCAGTACTCGGGAGGCTGAGACAGAAGGATCGCAGATTCACAGCCAACCTCAGCTATTTAGTGAGGCTCTCTGCAAGTTATAGTGAGTCCCTGATTCAAAATAAGAAATAGGGCTGTGGGTGTAACTTGGAGGTAGAATGTGCCTAGGTTCCATCAACCACCAGTACCTAAAAAATAAATTTAATAAAATAAAATCAGACTGGGTGTATAGCTTGGAGGCAGAATGTCCCTGGGTTCAATCCCCAGTACCAAAAATATATACAAGCTGGGCGTGGTGGCATATACTTGTAATCCCAGCATTTGGGAGGCTGAAACAGGAAGATCGTGGTTCATGGCCACCCTCAATTACTTAGTGATGCCCTTTGCAACCCTGCTTCAAAATAAAGAATAAAAACTAGCCGGGCGTGGTGGTGCACACTTGTAATCCCTGCACTTGGGAGGCAGAGACAGGAGGATCACACAGGTTCGAAGCCAGCTGTGCTGGCTTAGGAGACCCTGTTTACAAATAAAAATGTAAAATTAGGTCTGGGAGTGTAGCCCGGAGGTAGAAGGGCTTCCAGGAACCCCAGTACCACCAAATAAATAAATAAATAAATAAATAAATAAATAAATAAATAAGGGCTGAAGGTGTAGCTCAGAAGTAGAATGCTCCTGGGTTTAATCTCCAGTACCATTAAATAAATAAACAAACTTATAAATAAACACAAAATAAAATTTAACAAAGAGGATAGGTGCCAGAGATCTGCTCCAGCCAAGCCAGAAGTCCCTGAAGGTGGTCGAGGAGTCGGCACACGAGGGGATGAGAGATAATGTGCTTATTAGCGGGGGAAAGGTGTCCCTGCCTATGCCCTAGAATATAATTTATTTATACATGAGTCTAACAGATGACAGCAAGCCACGTCACACATACTTCTTCATCTAGTTTTTCATTAACCAAAATTTCATGAAGCAAGCATACCTCAGACCAGCCTGTTTGTCCTGTTTTTGTTCATTATTAGTTATGAGGTGAACTATAAAAATGTACTACTACTCTACATCACCGATGATAAACTTTAACTGAACTTTTCCTATCCTCTGTCTTAACTACTTAGTGCTAAACATACTGTCTCTGGTTTTAAAATCAACTGCTAATCTTATCTGCCATTCTAACCACTAGGTATTCTATTAACTTATTCTGTCCCAACCACCAATACCACACAACTTATTCAATTTCTCATAATCTTACAATGTCTGCACTTAATTTCCTTGTAACACCTATCAGGTTGTCTACCAAGAGAACTCTTTTGTGCTTTAGTGAGCAGGCACCAAGGAGATCCCTGCCTGCCCAACCCTCTGTAGGAACGGTAGAGTCCTGACGTCAAGCCACTTTCCATTAATATTAACTCTGCGCTTTCCATTCATCACACATTCCTGTACAGGAAAGTGCAGGGTGGGCTGGAGGTGGAAACGTATTCTGATGAGCGCCAGCCCCCCACGGGGGATACCACAGTCGACCAACCACCGTTTTTCTTTTCTTTTCTTTTCTTTTTTTTTTTTGGTGGTACTGGGGTTCCTGGAAACCCTTCTACCTCCGGAATACATTCCCAGACCTATTTTATATCTTTATTTGGAAACAGGGTCTCTTAAGCCAGAGCAGCAGGCTTCGAACCTGTGCAATCCTCCTGTCTCTGCCTCCCAAGCGCAGAGATTACAAGCCTGCGCCACCACGCCCAGCGACCACTTATCTGATAAGTGACATTCAGAAGGCCTTGCACAGTAGGTATAAATTTCCTAAAGTTAACTTTTCCTTTCAAGGCTAAAAGCTTAAGTGAGTTAGGAGTTGTAAGCAGAGGAACAAAGAGCTCTTTTTTTTTTTTTTTTTTTTTTTTGCGGGTTTAGGGATAGAACCCAGAGGCATTTGACCTCTGAGCTGCACCCCCTGCCCTATTTTTTATTCTTTATTTTGAAACTGGGTCTCACAGAGTTGCAGAGGGCCTCACTAATTAGCTGAGGCTGTCCGTGAACCATGATCCTCCGGTCTCAGCCTCCCAAATGCTGGGATTACAAACGTGTGCCACCACGCCAGGCAGAGCTCTTTCTATATAGGTCCTTGAAAACTTCCCAACTACACAACAAAGAGCTCTTTCTATGTCACTCCAAGAAAAATTCCAATTACAAAAAATAAAAATATGAAAAATTTATATTCTTCTTCGTGCTATTTCCAGCACAAATAAATCTTAAGACATTTTCTAGTCATATTCATATCAATTTCTGGATTATTACAGAACAGCAATCTCTCCCACTCAAAGCAATTTTCAATTTCTTCCAAAGAATCATCAATATTATCATTATTATAACTGAAATCAAGAGGGACAACGGCTTCGTTTTGGCCAGCATCTTCCAGCCCTGCGGAATTTGCCTCAGCTGGGCTACACCAGCTGCTGGAGCGAGGCCTAGAGCGACCCTTTCCCAGAAGCTCTAGAGGGAGTGTGTCCCCACAGACAGTTGACCCCAGACCCTCCCTGCTGAGCAGAGGACACAGACACAGCACTCTGCCCATGGTCAGCCACCATACCAGGTGCGCCACCATCACCTTTATGGCCCCAAAGGCTACAGGTGCTGAGGGCAGCCACGTCCCAGATGACACTCCGGGAGGCCTGGTCTCCTCTCTCAAACTCCCAGGGAGAAGGAGGACCAAGACGGTGAGAACCAGCGTCACTAAACCACTGCCCAGCCATGTCTGGAGGCCTGAAGGGTGAACAAACTGTACTCTGATGTCTCCAATACCACAAATACACACACCCACATGCACACACACACACACAACATCCAGTTTGGAGAGGCCAAGGTAAAGCCCCTGTAAATCCCAGCCCCGATGCTGCCTCTGGAGGAACCAGAAAGGATGCTCTGCCTCATCATGGCATCTTGCCTGACCTGATGGGGATGGAGCCCGTGTTGATGGCTAATAAGAACAAGCTTTGCTACTTAGGCAGAAAACAATACAATCCTTTTATGTCTCTGAGCTCTCAGCCAGAGCTGCAGCCAAGGTTGACCTTGGTCAGCTCAAGGTTGTCTGTCAGCACAGCTGAACACTGAATGTTAGAAACACAGAACCTGGCCGGGCATGAAGGCACACGCGTGCCATCCCGGTACTTGGGAGGCTGAGATGAAAGGATCGTGGTTTTCAGCCAGCCTCAGCTACTGAGTGAGGCCCTCCTCAACCTCGGGAGACCCTGTTTCAAAATGAAAAGAATAAAGGCAGCAGAGGCAGGGCTGTTCCTGCTGTATGACAGGGTCGCAGCTGGGAAGAGAATTCCACAGGGATAGAAGACTCTTCCATTATGACTTGGAATCCTATGAAATGGAGTCCTCCATAAGACTCAATGATGCCTCATGATTTTAGTTATAATAATGACAATATTAAAGGTTCTTTGGGGAAAACTGAAAATAGCCTTGAAGGGAGACTGCTGTTCTGTAATAAATTAGGAAATTGATATGAATATGACTGGAAAATGTCCTAAGGTTTGTGCTGGGAATAGCACTAAGAATATGACTCATGAGGAACTTTTCAAAGAGGTACGTAGAAAAGAGCATTTTTTTTTCTCCTCTGCTTACAACACTTAGCTCACCTAAAGGTTTTAGCCATAAAAAGAAAAAGTAACTTTATTATTTATTTTTTATTTTGTGTGGGTCTGGAGATGGAACCCAGGAGCATTTGACCTCCAAGCCACATCCCCTACCCTATTTTTATTCTCTATTTTGAAAAAGGGTCTCACTGAGTTTCAGAGGGCATCGCTAAGTAGCTGAGGCTGTCCGAGAACTACGATCCTCCCATCTCAGCCTCCTAAATGCTGGGATTACAAACATGCACCACCATGCCCGGCTGAAAAGGTAATTCTAAATAAACCGTACTTACTGTCCCAGGCCCTCGGCATGTCACCTCCAAGATAGGGGGTCTGCTGTGGTATACCCCTCAGGGGCTCGCACTCATCAGAATACTTTTTCACCTCCAGGTGATCCTCCACTTTGGAAAGCAGAGTTAATATTAGTAGAAAATGGCTTGAGGTCAAGACTCTGCTGTTCCTGCAGAGGATGGGCAGGCAGGGACCTCCTTGGTGCCTGCTCACTAAAGCACAAGAGTCCTCTTGGCAAACAACTTAATAGAAATATTAAGAAACTTAATAGAAACTTAAACAACTTTATAGAAAATTAAGGTATAGCTGGGTGTGGTGGCACACCCTCGTCATCCCAGCAGGAGAGGCTGAGACAGGAGGATCGCAGTTTGAAGACAGTCCCAGCTACTTAGTGAGACTCTGTTTTAAAATAAAAAATAAGGGCTGGTAGTGTAGCTCGGAGGTAGAATGCCCCTGGGTTCCATCCTCAGTACCACAAAAAAAAAAAAAGAAAAAAGAAAAGAAAACTAAGGTATAGACAATGTATGTTGAGACCATGAGAAATAGAATAAGTTCAGTGTAGGTTTGGTGGTTAAGATTAAGTTAACAGAATACCCCAAGGTTAAAATGGTGGATGAAAATAGCAGTTAGGCTTAGAAGTAGAAACAGTAAATCCAGCACTTACTTTTAAGATAGAGAATAAAAGTGAGTTGCAGCACATCATTTATGACATAAGGTCATAGGTTAAACATAGGTAAGTAAAAGTTTTAAAAGATTATGGATGAGAATAAGTTTTGTAGGTCACCTCCTAACAGATTTAAATGAAAAATAGAACAGAAAAAATAGATGGTTTTAAGGGTGACTGCTTCTTGAAATTTAGGCTAATAAAAATACCAAATGTAAAACAAAATATGTATGACGTGGCTTGCTGTCATCTGTTTGGATTAATGTACAAACAAAGCATATTCTAGGGCACAGGCAGAGATGCCTTCTCTCTGTACTAAACACAGGGTTTCTCGTTCTTCAATTTTTCTGAACCTACATCTCCTTCAAGACCCCTGGACTGGCCGCAGCTGGACATCAGCATGAACCCGGGCATGATGGTGCACGCTCGTCATTCCAGCATTTGTGAGCTGAGTTGGGAGGATCATGGTTCGAGGCCAGACTCAACTACTTAGTGAGGCCCTCTGCAACTCAGTGAGATCCAGTTTCAAAATAAAGACTAAATCTTCCTAGGCGGCCACAACGAGAAATGCCATTTGAAATCGCTGGTTCTCCCTATAGACACAATACCCAGGTATCCTCAGTCGATGGAAACTGCACAGGTAAAGCCAAAGGGGGACAGAAGTTGCTAAGTGTGAAGGAAAGTATGTTATCTTACCTGATGCTCCTTTTGCTTCCTGGGAGGAAGAATGAAGGGGGACAAAGAAATTCTCCCATCCTATTGTGTAAACGCACTTGTTTTTCAGAGAACTGACTGGCACTGCACATCTCGGTTGGGTAAAGTAATAAACCATGCAGTGTATGATTGTGTGTAGTACAAGCGTGCGTGTGTGCTATTGGGGACTGAACTCAGGAGTGCTCTACCTCCAAGCCATAGCCCTGGCCTGTTTATTTTTTGTTGTTTTTTTTTTTTTTTTCTTTTGGTGGTACTGGGGTTCCTAGAAACCCTTCTACCTCCGGGCTACACTCCAGACCTATTTTATACTTTGTATTTGGAAACATGGTCTCTTAAGCCAGGGGGGCTAGCTTTGAAACTGCAGGATCCTCCTGTCTCTGCCTCCCAAGCACGCAGGTTTTACAAGTGTGGCCACCACGCCTGGCTAATGGGCACTTTATAAAGCAGGCAGTTACTATTCCTGTCCAATATTTGGAAAGTCACATTCTAGCGCACAAGTAAGAGAATGTTATCCAGCCGGGCGTGGTGGCGCACGCTTGTC
The DNA here is from genome assembly GCF_963383645.1 of Muscardinus avellanarius. Taxonomy (NCBI): domain Eukaryota; kingdom Metazoa; phylum Chordata; class Mammalia; order Rodentia; family Gliridae; genus Muscardinus; species Muscardinus avellanarius. The sequence continues at coordinate 8,007,959 of NC_137808.1, read as the reverse complement.
ATCCCAGCATTCGGGAGGCTGAGACGGAGGAACGCGGTTCACGAAGAGCTTCAGCTACTTAGTGAGGCCCTCTGCAACTCGGTGAGACCCTGTTTCAAATTAAAAATAAAAAATGGCGAAGGGGGTGCAGCTCGGAGGTCGAATGCCCCGGGTTCCACTGCCAGACCGGCAAAGAAAAGAGAATGTTATCCCCTTTGGCAGCGTGCACGGTGTCTCTGAGGTCTCTTTGCCTAAATCGCGCTTACACCTCACTCCCAGGATTCGATAGCACTCTGCTTACTGTCTAAGTAGACCATAACCCGCTTCAGAAACACACCTGAGGGTCCTTCTTAGTGGACATATCCAGCCAGAACCTAAAGGTACTTGTGCTTGATCTAGAAAGTCGGTCAAGGCCACGGCAGCAGCCCACACCAAGGGATGCTCACTCCAAGGGAGGGTGCAGGCCTCCAGTGCTCTGATGCAGCCCTGACTGTCAGAAGCAGAGGGAAGGGGAGGGGACGCGACCCCTCCCTGGCCCTTCTTCTGGTCATTCTAGGGATTGAACACTGAGCTGCAGCCCTTTAAACTGTTTACCTTAAAACAGGGCCTTGCTAAGTTCTAGGTCCTGTCCTTGAACTCATGACCCTCCTGTCTCAGTCTCCCAGGAGCTGCCCTGCGGCCATGCTTGGCCTTGGGGGGACCCTCCCTACCTAATTTACCTCAGTCACTGCACTGGCCTTGCCTCCCACCATTTACAGATTTTTTTCTCTCCCTGCCTGTGAAAGATGTTCTTTTTCTCCTTCCTGGTGTGCAAGAAGGGCGAAATGGCCTGTAACACTGGTCCCTCCTGGTGACCTGGCGCAGTGGAAGGAGGCGGAGAAATCCCTTCACACAAGGCTGCCAGGAGCTCTGGAGCAGCTGCAGGCATCAGTTGCAGGGTTGTGGGTCAAAAGAAACTTGTGAGGGGCAGGGTTGGTTAGGACAGGGAGGTGGCCCTGAGCAAGCGTTACTTAGCAAGGCCGCAGGGAGGAAGGAGGCATCCAGCTCCAGTTGGCAGAGAGAACTTATTCAAGGCATCCAAGTCCAGGGCCAAGAGGAGAGTCAAGGGACTGGCCAAGACAGTGGCCACTGTTACTCCACGATCCTTCTGCAATGCGTGGGGTTCACTCAGAGTTCCCCTTTTCTGTGGTACTGAGGATTGAATCCCGGAGCATTCGAACTCTGAGCAGCATCGTCAGCCAATTTTTTTTTTTTTTTTTAAAACAGGGTCTCGCTAGGTTGAAGAGTTTCCCTACCTGGTGAGGCTGTCCTCAAACCATTGATCCTGTCTCAGCCTCCCAATTTCTGGGATCACTAGTATGTGGCACACGCCACACACCTGATGAGTCCTCATTTGCCACAGGAAAACCAACCTCCACACCATGTGCCTTCAGGACAGGAGACACCCAGAAATGGAGTGACAGGCACTCTGGAAGAAACTAAGTCACGCTTCATTTCTTCTTGCTGTGCATTTGTTCAGGAAGTTAGAGCAATGAATTTCTATTGCTGAGATATCTGGATGAGGTCTCCTAATGTACACTTGTCAAGACATGACTGGCAGGCACTCAGGTGACCTGGAGCTGCTTCGAAAGCAGAGAATCTCCCGACCCTTATTGCTAATGGCATCTTCCTTTGCCCTAAACACCATTCTAGTCTGGCCACTAACCTCCTGAGATCAGCCTTGCTCTGCATAAAACACTCCCAAGATGTTCCTACCGCGGGGCCTCTGTGCTGCTTTTGTTCTGACTGGGGTCTTCTTTACCAGATTCCTACCATGGCTCCTTCCTCTCTTCCTCCCTGAGCTCTCCCTGAGGGCAGCTCTATGTCACTCCCTCCACACCCGCCCCACTCAGTTTTCCTCAGAGTGCCCACACTGCGCTGTGTCCTCCCCCTCACTCTGTTCTGCAATGGAAACGAGGGGACGGATGTGGACTGCAGTCTCCGCTCTCCTATAACCAAGGCCTCGGATGCTGCTCAGGCAAGAAACATTTGCCCTCCTGCCATGGATCTATCGCATCTTCTGGCCTAAGGCTTCTCAGCCCTGCTGGAGCCCCATCCACGTTGGCGTGGCATCTCCAGGCAGGGTTCAGCCCAGCTTGGCGTAAGGTCTGGACATGCCTCTTCTCCCAGGAGGACCCTCACTCGTCGCCTTGCTGTGTAGGGGAGGCATTCACGGCCGCTCTCGCACAGAGGCTCCTGGTGTTTCTCAGCACACTCTAGTTGTGGTGACAGCGGGGTCCTCTCCAAGGTGAATTCTGAGTAAAGCAGCAGCTAAGGCCACGCACGCATAATGCAGAGACGGCCAGTGTGCTGTGGCAAGTCTAGGTGGGACAGCTCTAACTACACGGGTAACCCGACCTTCTCAAGAATGGGAGTGTGCACATTTGGGCCTGAGTCCACTAGAGCAACCTGACTATTCAGTGGTATGTTCCTAGTGTCCTTAATAAATTTGTATTATTTAATTTTGGTTTTGTGTCCTTCATCTTATTTTTTGTTTACAGGTTGGCTCATCCTAAACATCTAGGAATGGCCGGGTGTGGTGGCGCACACTTGTAATCCCTGCACCTGGGAGGCTGAGACAGGAGGATCGCACAGGTTCGAAGCCAGCCTCAGCTACTTAGTGAGGCTCTCAGCAATTTAGTGAGACCCTGTTTCCAAATAAAATATAAAATAGGTCTGGGAGTATAGCCCGGAGGTAGAAAACCTCTGGGTTCCACCCCCAGTACCAACAAAATAAATAAATAAAAAATAAACATCTAGGAATGAAAACTAGCTTCTTACGACATATAATTTCTATAATATCTATGCAAATTCCTCTAAGAACACAGCCTGAATTTTCCACGTGACCCAGAAGAGGCTCTGCATTACTGCAAACTACAAAAGTAGTAAGAGCTTTTTATAAAAACGGTCCAAACGACGAGTGAGGCAGAGAAAATGTGTGCTTCACTGGGCCGGCAAAGCTTGCAGATGGACTTCCGGAGGACACAGGAATAAAAGTCCAATTTCCCTTTTTTAAAATTTAGTATTCAGGGTAGAATCCAGGGACAGTCTACCTCTGAACTCCATTCTCCATTCACAGCCCAATCTTATTTTTGTTTCCCCAGCTCTGAGGATGGAACCCAGGGGCATTCTACCTCAGAGCTACAACCCCAGCCCTAGTTTTTTATTCTTTATTTTTAAACAGGGTTTTATTCTTTATTTTTAAACAGGGTCTCCATAAGTTGTGGAGGGAGGACCTCACTAAGTAGCTGAGGCTAGCTGCAAATCAAGGATCCTCCTGTCTCAGCCTCCCAAGTACTGGGATTACAAGTGCGCACCACCACACCTGGCTCCAAAAAAGATTTCTTAAAATGCAATAGATACTGAGAGCGTTTATAAGGAATTTAAGAGTGTTTTGATGAATTAGTCATTTTAGGATAAACTCAGCATGAAAATTAACTAGATCAGCCACATGGAATATTTTATTTACTGTTTTTTCATTTACTTTTGTTTTTAACTCTAAACGTTCACAAGATGGGTCACAATTATTTTATCTCCAGATTTCTTGGTCATGGTTTTGGAAAAATCACACAGTGGCCTAAAAAGACATTGGGCCTTGGCATTCAGGTCAGGGGAGGTAGCAGCTGGAGACTCTGCAACTCCTGTATCGGGAGGACTCCAAGACTCAGTGCACTGTGCCTCGGGGGCAGAATTCTGAGTTGTGGCTGAATTCTCCTCAAACTGTGTCCTGCCGCTGTGATACCTACAAGCCTCGCGGGTGTCTGCTCACGTGTTAGGGTCGCTTGTGTGCTGAGGGCCGCCATGCCCTTGATGTTCAGGAAGAACAGTCTGCAGGGCCTGGGTGCCGGGGAGACAGACTTGCTTCACTAGGGCCGTAACTGCTGTGACTATACACACAAACGCTGGGAGACCCTTACTGTTCACAGCCCCGTAAGTCAGTCTCAGGCTGGATCATTTGGACTCTCTGTGAATGTAATACTTCGCTTTGAACTCTAGGTGTTTAAAATTCCCATGTAGTCTCTGAAAGATAACCTTAGAAACCTGGAACTTCATGAGATACTCTAAGATAGTGCTGAGCATACCTTTCGGATATAAAATAGGATTAAAGCAGTTCATAATATTGGAATCTCTAGATATAAATGTATTGCTAACTGCAATAAAATTTAAGAAAGTTGTATAAAGGAGAATAAGAAAAGATTTCTATTACTATGCATGAGTGATACTGAGAAAGAGATAAGGAAAAGATTAACTACAAGGAAAGCATCAAATCAATGTGTCCGGCAGACATTCGGCTTTGAATTTATGAAGACAGAGTAAGGGAAATTCTACTTCATTTATAATAATTCCATGCAAAACATACCAACCAATACACTATTTTCCAAAACTCTGAAGTGGGTTTGATAAATGGAAAAAGAGCTGAGTTGGGATTTGAACTCTTAACAACAGATACGTACTCAGGAACTTTACAGGACATTAAAAATATATTTCTAAATTTTATTTTTTGGCGGGTCTGAGGATGGAACCCAGGGGCATTCAACCTCTGAGCTACACCCCCTGTCCTGTTTTTTATTCTTTATTTTGAAACAGGGTCTCACTGAGTCGCAAAAGGCCTCATTAAGTAGCTGAGGTTGGCTGCGGAACTGTGATCCTCCTGTCTCAGCCTCCAAAATGCTGGGATCACAAGCGTGCGCCACCACGCCCGGCTTCAACTTTTTTTTTTTTTTTTTTTTTTTTTTTTTTGGTGGTACTGGGGTTCCTGAAAGCCCTTCTACCTCCGGACTACACTCCCAGACCTATTTTTTATTTGTGGAAACAGGGTCTCTTAAGCCAGTGTGGCTGGCTTCGAACCTACGCGATCCTCCTGTCTCTGCCTCCCAAGCGCGGGGATCACAAGCGTGTGCCACCATGCCCGGCTTCAACTCTTACTTTAAATTGTTCATCATACACCCATTTTCTCAAATAATAGGGAAAAATAATCTAGGGATAAAATATAAGATACATCTTCATGAGGACAAACTGCATCAAAATAAAAGTCTTTAGGGAGCCGGGCGTGGTGGCAAATGACTATAATCTCAGCATTTGGGAGGCTGAGATGGGAGGATCACGGTTCATGGACAGCCTCAGCTACTACTTAGTGAGGCCCTTTGCAACTCTGTGAGACCTATTTCAAAATAAAGAATAAAAAATAGGGACCCCTGGGAATAATTTCCCGAAAACTCCCCAAAGAAACAAACAAACCAAAAAAAAAAAAAAAAAAACAGAAAGAGAAAAAGATAGAAAAAGAGAAAAAGAGGAAAAAGATAGAAATACAGGAGATAGTTACAGCCCCATGCCAAAATGGCATTGGGGGGGGGGGGGCAATTCACCACCCCTCAAGATACAGCAGGTGGACTGGACTTTTTATACCCATGACCTCCATCTTGTTTAAGTAATTCTGACATAGTAATGCCCCTGTAAGGTACCTCCCCCAGCAAGGTGTGGCAAGGTGTCTCCTTTCATGAAGGTTGACCCTCCACCCTCCTAGCTAGCTTATCTAATCATGTAGATCTGTCTTCAGATAAAGGCTTAGTTCTCCTCTCCTATTGACTTGCTAATTACATTTAGCTAAGTCTACCTAAGTTTCAATAGCTGTTTGCTTCCTGACCAAAGCCAAGCCTTTCTCCCTCTCCAGGTCTGCTGCCATTTTGACACAATCATTTTTGAAATATATTAATAATCAGAGCTTTCTCAAATCTTCCTAGGCCATTCCCAATACTGGTACACTTAGTGAGACCCTGTTTCCAAATAAAGTATGAAGTAGGTCTGGGAGTGCAGCCTGGAGGTGAAAGACCCCTGCGTTCCACCCCCAGGACCACAAAAATAAATAAATAAAATCAAAATTTATAAAAATAAATAAAACTAACAAGTTAAACTTAATAGTCTTCAACTTAGGAAAAAGGAGATATGACAATGTCTTAATGTTATAGTGTGTCTTTATATTCATGAGTGCAGTGTTGTGTGCCGTTTTAATAAGATTTGATAATCAATGACAGATAATTTAGTTAATAACTAAGTAAAAAGTTTTTAATGTCATATATGGATTGATGCTTGTAAGTTTTATTTTAAAATTGACAGGCAAGCCAGGCGTGGTGGTACATGCTTGTAATCCCCATGCTTGGGAGGCTGAGACAGGAGGATCGCACAGGTTCAAAGCCAGCCTCAGCTACTTAGTGAGGCTCTCAGCAACTTAGTGAGACCCTGTCTCCAAATAAAATATAAAATAGGGCTGGGAGTATAGCCCGGAGGTAGAAAGCCTCTGGGTTCCACCCCCATTGCTACCAAAAAAAAAAAAAAAAAAAATTTGACCGGCAGATAGCAGCTGCCCAGGCCTAGCCCACCTATGTCTCAGATAAGAAACCCTGGCTTAGGGCGTGGTGGCGCACGCATGTAATCCTCGCGCTTGGGAGGCAGAAACAGGAGGAACGCGCAGGTTCGAAGCCAGCCCCGCGCGCTGGCTTAGGAGACCCTGTTTCCAAATAAAAATGTAAAAATAGGTCTGGGAGTGTAGCCCGGAGATAAAAGGGCTTCCAGGAACCCCAGTACCACCAAAAAAAAAAAAAAAAAAAAAAAAAAGAAACCCCGGCTTATGCCTTATTTGAAGTTAGATGCTTTAGGAGTTGGTTTAAGTTTTATAAGTTTGCTGTGACAAAAAATAAAATTAGTAATTGTGACAATAATATTATGTAATAACATTGTTATTATTGTATGAGATAATAAGAATCAATAGTATTGTGATCAGTAGTATTGTGCACCAATAGTTCAATAGTATTGGGTGGTAATTATAAGCCTATAGTTATAAATTTAATAGCAGAAGTTTATAATAGCTAATAATAAAAATAAGATAATAGGTGATTAGAAAATGTTTTTAATTGTATAGAAGTTCCATAAGTTGTAAGCTCAAGTGGCCAATATTAATGGGCAAATTCCTAGAAAAGCTAAAAGTGTAGAGTATCCGCCCTGGCTAAGAGCACCCGCCCCTACCAGGGCTGTAAATCTAGATAAGAGACCCTCTGCCCCTACCCCTGTTATGAGAATGTAAAGCGGGAAATTTAAAAAACGTCATCAATGATGTAAAAATGACTTGCAATTTGATGTAAAACTATAAATTTGACCCCCAAACGGAGCTCTGGGCCCATGCCATTTCTGCTGTGCCACAGGTGCTTGGGTCTAGGTTTGAACCTGTAATAAAGTGTGGCTTGACAGTCTAATAAATAATTGGCTGTGGACAGTTATGCTCGCTACAACATTAAAGCATTTAATATTCACGTGAAGTGGACCCTTCTTATATCATACCACAAAAATAACAACCTAGAGAAACTTTAAAGTAATTTTTTTTTCTTGGTGGTACTGGGGATGAAACCCTGGCTACACTTCCAGACCTATTTTATATTTTTTATTTGGAAACAGGGGCTCTTAAGCCAGGGAGGCTGGCTTGGAATCTGGGCGATCCTCCTGTCTCAGCCTCCCAAGCATGGGGATAACAAGCATGCGTGACCATGCCCAGCTAAAGTAAATTTTTTAAAGCCCTAAATACCAGGGCGTGGTGGTACACACTTGTAATCCCTGCATTTGGGAGCCTGAAATAGGAGGACGGCAGGTTTGGGGCCAGCCTCAGCTACTTAGTGAGGCCCTCTGCAACTTAATGAGACCCTGCGTCAAAATAAAGAATAAAAAAATCAGGCTAGGGGTGTAGCTCAGAGGTAGGCTGCGCCTGGGTTCCATCCCCAGTACCAACAACAACAACAAAAATTTTTTAATGAAAAAAACCTAAATTATCATAACTCAAGTTTCTGATGCTTCTCAGGGTCCCAGAAGCCACAGGGATTTGCATTATTCATTGGGGCTTCCAAACCATTACACCCCTTAAAAGAAACCAAGTGCAAAACAGACATATCTGTGCTGAGGCCCAAGTCCCTGAGCTGATTGCCATAAACAGGACGCATCAGGAATATGTGAAAACAGATGCAGAAGCATTCCATACAAAGACCTTCACAAACCTTGGGGTGAGAAGCAGCATTTCTGCCTCTGGGCACTGGCCTTCCGCAAGGCTTCTCTCTCAAGCACACAGGGTTGCCAGCACCCTCTTGCACTAGTGATTTTAGTGAGGCCCTTCACAACTCAGTGAAACCCTACTTCAAAATAAAGAATAAAAAATAGGGCTGCCAAGCACCACGAATAAATAAATAATAAAAACTACTATGCCGGGCGTGGTGGCGCACGCTTGTAATTCCCATGCTTGGGAGGCTGAGACAGGAGGATCAGGAACTTAGTGAGACCCTGTTTCCAAATAAAATATATAAAAGGTCTGGGAGTATAGCCCAGAGGTAGAAAGCCTCTGGGTTCCACCCCCAGTACCACCAAAATAATAATAATAATAATAACAACAACAACAACAACAACAACAACAACAACAACAACTATGAAAATAGGGCTGGGGATGTACCTTGGAGGTAGAATGCCCCTGGGTTCCATCCCCAGTAACCCAAAAAGAACTATAAAAAAGGAATAAAATGCAGGATGAGGAGATGGAAAGCCTATCTTCTAATAAATCAAATCGATCTATTCTGTTATGCTGGGTCATGATCCAAATAATTCCCAACAAACTTTAAGAAAACATGTCCCCTTTAATTTTAATAACAACTAAGCCCACTTTCCTCATGACAAGAACACGCAGGAGGCACAGGTGTGAGTTCAAGCCCCGTTGGGGTCTGTGGCCCAGACATGGGGCCCGAGGGTGTGGGTACGTGTGTGTGTGGAGGAAGGGGGCCGAGGACGCGCGGTGAGTGGGTATGGGGGCTGGGGGATCCTGACACTGCAGCCTCTTGCCTAAGGAGGGGTGGGGAGCTGGGGCAGGGAGGGTGGGCTCACAGCAGTGTGCACAGCACGGGGTGTTTCTGATTCACTTGCCCACTGGGTGTAAGTGAGTCCTGGTAAGGCGCTGCGCAGAGGGGAGGGGATTTTACCACTGAACCAGAGTGATGGTCCCCATCTGCAATTTAGGGTTCACTCATGTTTCAGTGTTCCACAAAGAACTTAGGATTTGCTTGTGCTATTCTTATAAAGAACAAGCATTAAAAGAATAATTCAAAGGTGTGGTGGCGCAAGCTTGTAATCCCAGCATTTGGAGGCTGCGACAGGAGGATGGCAGAGATCCCCTCAGCAACTCAGTGAGACCCTGCTTCAAATTAATGTAAAAACAAAAATAGGTTTGGGAGTGTAGCTGGGAGGTAGAATGCCCTGGGTTCCATCCATAGCACCACAGAAAAAAGAATAACTCACACAACGCAATGTTCTATACACCAAATCGTAACACATTGCACATCTGCAGTGCAGAACTCTTAGTTAGCGTGACTTCCAGGAGGGCTGGGAGTGGAGTTGGAGGCCAAGGCCAGTGTGGTCAAGGCCTGAGTACTGGGCCCAGAGAGCACAGTCCCCCAGTCTTGGCTCCGAGGAAAGTGGGGCCGATATTGCAGTCTGAGTTCTCTCTTGCTAATTAGAAACCAATCTGGCTGGGCATGGCGGTGCAGGCCTGCTACAGAGGATAAGGCAGGGGAGAGCAAGCCTGAGGCCGGCTTGGGCCACTCACTAAGACTTGGCCTCAAAACAAACTTTGTAAAGGGGGCTGGGGGTGCAGCTCAGTGATTGAACACTTACTGGGGACATGGGAGGCCCTGGGTTCTAATCCCCAGTGCTATAAAAACCAAAAACCTGGAATCCCAGGAGCTCATTAGGGCACACAAAGAAAGAATCCAACCTGCGGCCACCCGCAGCCACTTTCTCTTAGTTCCTGGGCAGTGGTCAACGCTGTGCCCCTCAGGACCGGTTCCTGTGCGTGTCGCCGGCTCCCTAGGAGTCCAGCTGCCAAGCCTCCGCAGCCTGGGCTGGCCCCGCTCATGCACTGTGACCGCCCTTGCTGAGATGGACTCGAGTGAACACTCTGGGCTATGTTTGCAGACAATGGATCACTCAACGCACATCTATAGGGATGTGACACTGGGCCAGGTGAGGCCGCCCATCAGGACAGCGAGCGCTCACACCACACGGGCATCAGTGAAGAAGGGCTTTTGTCACTAGGCCCAGCAGTATAAGCAGCGCCCTCTACATGCTGTGTGTGTGTGTGTGTGTGTGTGTGTGTGTGTGTGTGTGTGTGTGTGTGTGTGTGTGTACTGGGGGCAGAACCCAAGGCATTCTAACTCGGAGCTGAACTCCTGTTTCTGTCTCAGTTAGGTCAGCAAGGACAATGGCTGCCCCAGGCCCTGGCAATTCCAGCTGGCTGACGCATGTAGATGCAGGTAAACACCAGTTTCCTACCCTGGCCAACACCAATGTGTGCAACCACAAACACGTGTTACCCGGTTCCCAATACAGGTGGCACACAGTTCCAAGCACTTCAACATGAACCACTGCTTAAGAAATAACCACCTACCTGCCTGGAAAGCTCCCAACTCCCCACTCTCCCCCACCCCCAGAAAACAGCCCCATAAAAAGTTCCAACCTACCATCCCCAGGCGCGCTGCCCTGGCCGCCTCTGGACCTCAGTGCTGAATAAAGCGCCTCTTGCTTTTCACTTGGCCACTGCCCATTCCCTGCATCATGCCTTCACACTCTTTCTTCCTTTTGTGATATCCGAGACTAAACTCGGCCATTCTACTTCTGAGCTACATGCCCAATCTTATTTTACAGTCTTTATTTTGAAGCAGGGTCTTTCTAGGTTGCTAAGAGCCTTCCTAAATTGCTGCTGCTGTTTCAAACCTGTGACCCTCTATCTAAGCCTCCCAAGTATTGGGATTACTGGCAGGAGCCACCATACCCAGCTTCTCCTGAACAGTTTTGGGGGGGAAATGTCAATGTGGTCTTCAGACCTTCCCTGGAGAGAGAAATGGGAATAGAAATCACACCACAATATTAATATTAAACCACACCTGTTTAAGGATGTGGGAAAGAAATCCCCTGCAGACATTGGGATTTTCTGAGTAACTTGTGTCCTTCAGGCTACAATCCCAAGACTCAGAGGAAGACACTGGAGGATTACAGGTTCAAGGCCAGTGCAGTAACCCAGCAAGGCCCTATTTCAAAAATAAAAGAGCCAGGCGTGGTGACACATGCTTGTAATCCCAGCTTTTGGGAGGCTGAGACAGGAGGATCTGGTCCAAGGCCAGCCTCAACTACTTAGTGAGGCCCTTTGCAACACAGTGAGACCCTGTTTCAAAATAAAGAGTAAACCAGGCATGATGGCTCATGTTTGAAATCCTAGCATTTAGCAGGCTGAGACAGGAGGATCACTGTTAAAGGACAGCCTAAGCTACTACTTAGTGAGGACCTTTGCAACTCAGTGAGACGCTATTTCAAAATAAATAAAATAGGACAGGGGGTGTAGCTCAGAAGTAGAATGCCCCTGGGTTCCATGCCCAGCACTGCAAAAATATAATAAAATAAAATAAAATAAAATAAAGAGTAGAAAATAGGGCTGAGGGTGTAGCTTTGAGGTCAAATATCCCTGGTTTCATCCCCAGTACTGCCAAAAAAAAAAAAAAAGGCTTTGCTAAGTTGCTGACAGACGCACTATTGCTGAGGCTGGTCTCGAGCCTGTGGTCCTCCTATCTCAAGCTTCCAACTGTCCTCTACATTTATTATGATTTGTAGCCAGTAACTGACTATGATCCTTTGCAGTTTTTGTCCTCAGTAGTGAGTCAGTACAGATTATAAATTTGAGCGTGAACTTTTTAAAAAATACAGGTAAGAATCCTACCAGCTACTCCTCCATGCTCCCTGCTCTGATCCCTGTGCTCCGGCCATCGGGCAGCAAAGGCAGGCAGGGCCTGGAGGGCAGTGCCCGTGGGCAGGAGCCCTCTGCCGCCATCACAGGGGAGTGGACCGCCTGCAAGGCCAAGGTCTAAGCATTTAAGACGCTTTCTCCCCACCCCCACAGCACACAGCCCTCATTTGAGCAGAGTTCACTAGACTGCCAGCCTACAGCCACAGCCCAGCAAGCTGTTTTGTTAAGTGGTCATTTCAGTTCGCATCTAAAAGTGGTTCCCACAGAAACCAGTTCAAACCGGAGGGACTTCATGTTCAGGTGTTGCTGTTTTTATCAAGCTCCCACAACTCCACAACATCCCTGAGTGTACTGAATAGGTTAGAGGTCACAGGAATCTTCAGAGCAGTGACTACAGAAACCCTCCCTTCCCAAGGCTCAGCCCAAGGACACAGCCTCCAGGATGGGTTTCCTTTTTGCGGGGAGGGGGGAGAAATGGGGGTGGAAGGCAGCTGGAATTGGACCTCTAAACTACACCCAGCCCTGGTTTTTATTCTTTTTTTAGCTGATGCTGGCCACGCCACGAACCAAGATCCTCCTTTCTCAGCCTCCCAAATACTGGGATTACAAGCATGCGCCACCAAGCCTGGCTTTTTTTTTTAAACAAAGTGCAAATAAATTGCAGAACACTTCACTAAGTAGCTGAGGAGGACTGCAAACCTATGACCTTCCTGTCTCAACCTCCCAACTAATGGGATCACAGCCATGTGCCACCATGCAAGGCTTAAACACCATTTCAAAATGAAAAATGTAAAGGGCTGGAGGAGAGCCAGGTGGTGGTGCACACTTGTAATCCCAGTGCTGGGGGAGGGGGGGAGCTGGCAGGAGGATCACAGGTTCCAGGGCAGCCTCAAAAAGTAGTGAAAATCTAAGCTACTTAGCAAGACTCTATTTCAAAACAAAAACTAAAATTGAGCTCAGGTGTAGCTTGTAGAATGCCCCTGACTTCAATCTCCAGTAACACAAAAAAACTAGTAAGTAAATAGATAAATAAATAAGAAAAAAGGAGGCTCCTTCATACCTCTCAACAAGAATATATTCACCAGAAATAGTATCTTTTTTTTTTTTTCTTGTTTTTGGTACTGGAGATTGAACCCAGAGGCATTCTATTCTGCCTCTTAGCTACACCCCCAACACTATTTTTTTTTCCTTTGCAGGTCGGGGATGGAACCCAGGGGCATTTGACCTACGAGATACAGCCCCTGCCCTGTATTTTATTCTTTATTTTGAAACCGGGTCTCACTGAGCTGGCAAAGTAGCTAAGGCTGTCAGCAAACCGCGACCCTTCCGTCTCAGCCTCCCGAATGCTGGGATTACAAGCGTGCGCCACCATGCCCAGCTTCTATTATACTTTTAATTCAGAAACAGGGTCTCACAGGGTCCTGAGAGTCCCACTACTTGCTGAGGCCGTCCTCTAACATGAGACCCTCCAGTCTCTTGCTCCAAGTAGTAGGATTCTAGGCACTTTGCCTCCAGGGCCAGCTGTAAGAGACAAGGTATCTGGCACTGAAGGCCACTATGAAAAAATTCCTTGTCCAATCTACAGACTGGTGTACAACAGGCCCAGTGCCCTAGAGCAGACCTCAGGGCCACAGCGGGGTCTACTAACACTCTGAGACCCACATCGATCCAACAAGTTCACACCCAAACTTACCTGAAATCCACCGTGGTGTGCTGTATGTCTCAAGGAATACACTTTCCAAAGAGCAATAGGGCCAGAGGAACCTGGACGCTGCAGCACCAAGAAGCCTCTCCCTCCTGCCTGGAGGGCAGAAAGCCATGTCCTGCCCTAGGGCAGGGCTGCAGGAGCTCGGCTTTCAGACCCAAGGAGGCTCAGCAGGGGCAGGTCTCCACAGCTGAGGTCAGGTCCCCAAAGGCACAGGAGGAAACGGGAAGGTGTCTGGTGAGGTAGCAGATGCAGGGCCTGCAGAGCCCTCCTGCAGGAGCCCAGCTCCATGCTCCCTGCTCCCTGCAAAAAGGAAGAGGGCGTGCTCCACGGGGCTTAAATGCTTAAGGCTGCTGGGGGCGTGAGTGGAGGGCAGGGAAGGGGCTGCTCAAACTAGCCTCCACCCTCAGAGGTGGGGCCTCAGCCCAGTGCTTCCCCCAGGCTTCTAACACTAGGAAGTGGGCCTGCTTCGTAATGGTGACATGTTAGTGTCTTTTAAGCTCCATCATCCTGACCAGCTCAGTGACCAACTAGACTTCTGCTTACCAATTACATTCTGCTTGACCTTTGGGGCAGAAGAAATACAACAATACAGAATACTCAGCACACTTCAGGTGTCTTGCATTTATTTATTTATTTATTTATTTATTTTGCGGGTCTGGGGATGGAACCCAGGGGCATTTGACCTCTGAGCTACACCCTCTGCCCTATTTTTTTTTTTTTTTTTGAAACCGGGTCTCACTGAGTTGCAGAGGGCCTCACTTAGTAGCTGAGGCTGTCCGCCAACCACGATCCTCAGGTCTCAGCCTCCCAAATGCTGGAATTACAAGCGTGCACCACCACGCCCGACTTGTGTCTTGCATTTAAAAGAAACCAAGTCAAAAGCATTACTTAAGCTTCTCAAGAGTTTCTGGAAGACTTTCTGCACCTACGATGACATTAAATGTATACCTAAGCGACCACTTGTGCTGTCTCACTCCAGGTGTTACTGCAGCCCACAGGACGGTGTCTAGCAAGGAAAGAGGTCACCTGGAGGGAACCGAGGAGCCGGACAGCTGGCCAGGATCAATACCAGGGCACCCTTTGCTGGGAGGTGAGTCTCAGCTTCTGTCCTCATCAATTCCAGAGCCTCGTCCACAGCAACAGGGAAATCTGAACACCACAGAATAGTTCACAGAAGTGAAGTTGTTTTCTTTTACCAGGTTCACCAGAACTGCGGCCATTCTGCTGCCGTGTGGTATTATCGGCAGGACAGAGCAAGCCGGTCATTCTCATAAAGCAGGAGCAGAAAACAAGTGACTGCAGTCTTCCCATTTTCCAGATGTGATCACAACCATCTTGGATACAACTTAACGTAAAGATTTCCTAGCCAACCATGAGCACAGCAATTTGCTTGGGCTTCCTAGGTAATTAGGTATAATAGTAATAATAAAGCTAGGTCCTTCAGATATTCTGGTTTACCAAGTGTATTGGTACTCTCTTATAGTCCCAGTACTTGGGAGGCTGAGACAGGAGGATCACAGGTTCTAGCCTCAGCAATATAGTGAGGCCATCTGCAACTTAGTGAAACTGTTTCAAAATAACAGAAGCCCGGGAATGGTGGTGGAGGCTCGTAACCCCAGCATTTGGGAGGCTGAGACAGGAGGACTGCAGGTTGCAGACAGCCTCGGCTGCTTAGTGAGGTCCTTTGCAACTCAGTGCGACCCTGTTTCCAAATAAAGAATTAAAATTAGGGCTGGGGGTGTAGCATGGAGGTAGATGCCCCTGGGTTCAATCCCCAGTACCACCAAAAAAATTTTTTTTAACCCACCTTGATTTTTAAAATTTAATTCTTAGTAAAATAGACTTTAAACTGTGTATGAGAATAAGGATTCACAGGTCCTGAAAACAAGAAGAGGAAGCCAGATTGCTTTGGCTGATACTCCACCCCACCTCCCACCCCCAGGCCTAGAGGCCTGAAGAGAGCTAACTTAGTGGAGAACAAAGTCACTGCCTCTGACCCTGAAATAGAAGCTCCTTTGCATTCCCTCCTTTTGGAACAGGGTCTTGCTGATTGCCTAGAACCTGCTCTACTCAAGTCTCAGCCCCTGGAGTAATGGGATTATGTGTGTGCAAGCCACACCCAGCACTTTTTATCTTAAAGATCTTAGAGAATGAATAAGACTATTTCCTCACTTTTGAGTCTCCTATTTACTGTTTGCCTGTTTGTTTGTGTGGTTCTGGTGATTGAACCCAAGCATTCTACCTCAAAGCTAAACCCCAGCCCTATTTTAGATTTTATTTTGAAACAGGGTCTCAATAAGTTGCAGAGGGGCTCACACGTTGCTGAGGCTGGCTGTGAACCTATCCTCCTGTCTCAGCCCCCCAAGTACTGGGTTACAGGCATGTGCCACCACGCCCAGCTTATTCTGGTTTTAATGCGTCTTTTTTTTTTTTTTTCCTGTGGGTCTGGGGATGGAACCCAGGGGCATTTAATCTCTGAGCTACACCTCCTGCCCTACTTTTTACTCTTTAGCTTGAAACAGGGTCTCACTAAGTTGTGGAGGGCCTCACTAAGGAGCTGAGGCTGTCTGCAAACCGTGATCCTCGGGTCTCAGCCTCCCAAATGCTAGGATTAAAAGTGTGTGCCACCAGGCCCAGCTCACCTTAATGATAATAAAATCATTAATGAGTAATAACGCAAAAATATATAAATAATTTAGGATAAGGTGTGTAGCTCAGAGGCGAAATGCCACTGAGAACCATAACCACTACCACCAACAAAATTAAAATGCACCTTAGCTGCCTACATCCAGAATGAAGTCCAGTTCAGCATTAAAGAGAGGCCCAGAGAGCCTTTTGCCTGGATGGCATCCCATACTTTGCCCTTTGAGAAGGTTCTCTGCCCGCTCCACCAACTGGCACTCCATTCTGCATCTCATCAATGCCCATGGCTTCGCTGCCCATGTAGCTTGGAGCGGCCCCTCCCTTAGTGAGCTCTGCCAGTGGCCACGTGTCATGGCCCTTGGGTCTGCAGACCAGCCTCCTCTTTTATCAAATTAGGGTGCCCGGGGCCAGGACCACCTGCCCTGCTCCCCTGAGAGCCACATTGGGCAGAAATGGAGGACCTCCAGAGCTCCCGAGGAAGGGATTCACCTCAGTTTCAGGATGGGGAGAAGCACTGCTCTTTGACATATTTACTGTTTTCATACCACTGCTGACTCCGGAGAGCCTCCCAGACTAGGTAGCCTGTTAATTCCAATTTTCTCTGGCCTCATTGGACTGGGGAAGTGGGTGTGCACAGAGGGGGGAGAAAGCAAGCCTTGAGTGGAGAAAGATGAACAATTCAAAAGGACGTGCAGAAGCCAAACCTGGTGGCGCACCATGATTCCCAGTGGCGCAGGGATCCCGCGTACATGGAAGAGCCTGAAAAGGTCTCTGTGCTTTGAGCTTATGGAGGGCCTGGCCTGCCACTACTGCAGAGGAAGCTCTGTCAAATCAATTGCTAGCTCTAGCTGTCCAGTACCATGGCTCTGCACGTGTTGGGCTCATGGGAATCTGGGGGAAATGAGACTTGTGTGGGGAAAGATGGACAATTCAAAAGGACAAGCAGAAGCCAAGCCTGGTGGTGAACCATGATCTCTGCTCCACCAGAGATCCCGTGCAGGTGGAAGAGCCTGAGAAGGTCTGAGAGGGTTGCTGTGGACAGGTGCTCCTGGTGGGCCTGGCCAACAACTACTCAGAGGCGGCACCATAGAATCTGTCCCAAGCTCCGCTTTTCAGCACAACCGCTCTGCGTGTGTCAGTATCTTCAGCCACTACTGCCTTTGCTCTCCTGCCAGTAGGAAGTTAGGTAGAATGCTCCTGACTTCAATCTCTAGTAACACAAAAAATTAGTAAGTAAATAGATAAATAAATAAGAAAAAAGGAGGCCCCTTCATACCTCTAAACAAGAATATATTCACCAGAAATAGTATTTTTCTTGTTTTTGGTACTGCAGATTGAACCCAGAGGCATTTTACCTCTGAACTACACCCCCAACACTATTGTATTTTTTATTTTATTTTATTTTTTTGCGGGTCGAGGGATGGAACCCAGGGGCATTCGACCTCCAAACTACAGCCCCTGCCCTGTATTTTATTCTTTATTTTGAAACCGGGTCTCACTGAGTTGACAGAGGGCCTCACTAAGTATCTGAGGCTGGCCGCAAACCACGATCCTCCGGTCTCAGCCTCCTGAATGCTGGGATTACAAGCGTGCACCACCACACCTGGCTCCTTTTTTTTTTTTATTGTTAGACTTTAAAACAGCAGTCTGAATACTTTGCAAGGCACTGACCTTTAATCTGAGATCCTCCTGTCTCAGCCTCCCAAGGATTGGCATTTAAGATGTATACCATCATGCTAAGCAATTTTGCTATTTCATTTGTTAGTGTTACTGGCAATGGAACCAAGGGGCTACACTCCCACACCTATTTTCTTTCTTTCTTTCTTTCTTTCTTTCTTTCTTTCTTTCTTTCTTTCTTTCTTTTGGTGGTACTGGTGTGGAACCCAGGAGCTTTCTACCTCCGGGTTATGCTCCCAGACCTATTTTCTATTTTACTTAGAAACAGGGTCTCACTAAGTTGCTGAGAGCCTCACTAAGTAGCTGAGGCTGGCTTCAAACCCAGCCTTAATACTTTGGAGGGAGATAAGACTCACCACATGCAGAGAAGACCCATGGCTGATGCAGCCTCAGACCCAGCCTTGGCTGAGACAAAGTGGGGAAGGAATCGCAACTCCGAGCCTCCCCCAGGATGCGTCTGTGGGTCCAGGGGAGGCCCGTGCCACTCATCATGCTCTTCATAAGGATCACTGGGTTCGTCAGCCACCAGCCCTGCATTGCTGGGAGTTTCATGATCTTCTTTGGCCACAAATATGATTCCATTCTTTCCTAGTATTTGGATAACAGAGGAGAAAATACTTCCTTGAGAGCAGTGAGTGACCTTCAACACCAAACCCAGTATGAAGACTGTCACACCCACAGGCCCCAAGTGAGGGGACCTGGCAACTGCTTCCCCCAGCTCCCCCTGCAGGAGGGTCTGGCAGCCACGTGTGCTGAACACTTACAGCTGGATCAAAACTTCCACTGAGGTCACATGCCAGGAGGAAGCCTCACACCCCACCTTCCAAGTAGTCTCTAGGTAGGAGATGAGATGAAAGCCCCAGAAAGGTGTGACCTCAAATTTTCCAAAAGCCCTCTAGTGCCAATCTTTTCCTCAGCTCATCAAAAGAAACAGCACTGCTGAGAGGAAGGAAGGGCACGGTCCCTTCTCAGGACTCCCAGGCACTCTGCCATGTCATCCCCAGCCGTGAGCACGCCTACTTGCCCTGCTTCCCAGGGACCTGCCAGGGTCTCTCAGTCTTCAGATGAGCCTTGATAATGAAGCACAGGGACACTCAGAGCACCTGACCTGAATCCCCGCCACACTCTTGTCTCACAGGGGACACTATAACAGGATAAACTGGGATGAATCGGCAGAAGGGTTTCAGTGAGCAGAAAGGCTCAGCACAGCCTCAATACTTTGGAAGGAAATGATATTCACCACATACAGAGTGGGCCTCCAGTCCACACAGCTGAAGCAGTAAATGGTCTTCCAGGAGCAGAAGATGTCATGTGGGAAAGGCCCCAGCCACCTGCCCTGAGAGGCTGTCACCCAGCCTCCTGAGAATGCCCCTGGGCTGAGACCCCTCTAGGACTCTTGGTCTCTAATCACGGCCAGGAGGAGGAAGGCCCATGGCCGTGGGAGACACTACAACATCTCCCCAGGGCCTGGGGCATTTCCAACCTGTGCAATGTTGGAAGGCAGGGGAGGGTTTCCCTAAGGGCTGATGTTTTTACCTTTGGTCACCAGCACCCAGAGTCAGGGCCTGACCCCCTCACTCAGGCCTCCAGATGCCAGAGCCAGATGCACTGTATACTAGAGGCTTCTCCTGAGAAAAGGCTGGGTGAGCACAGAAAAGGGAGTCAACACTTGACCAGATCTGGGTGGGGACATCCAATGTCTGGTTCCATTTCTAACTTACACTGATGATAAACAGTACAGGATTATTATCACACTAATGGAGTAAAGCAAAGCCCAGAGTGGTTACTCAAGGTAACCACTTGATCAGGCAGACCCTGATCAAGATCGATATCCAGCAGAGGGGTCCTGGTGTCCAGGAGGCTTCAGATGGCCTTGTGTGTCTGTCCAATGTCTGTTGGAGTCCACTGTGGTCAAAGCCAGGGTCCAGGGACCTGAGAGACATGTTAATTAGGAAGAGTTAGTCATCATACAGTCTAGAGACTTATCTAACCATCACACTAAACCTCAAAACCGCCACAATTACGATTTAGCAACTGAAAACGACATAGTCAACCATCTATAAAATAAAACACTGCAGTGTGTTACCTGTTGGTGTTTTTCCTCTCAGCAGCCTGTGTTCACAGGAGACACCTTCTAAGTAAATAGTAAAGGAAACTTCTGCTCCCCTTTCACTGGAGCTACTTGGGTAGATCCAAGTTGAATCTTTGGGGCCAGCAGGATCAGCAAGAGGTCCTTATGATCTGGGTGGATTTCTCCAGGTGACCTGCTTCCAGCCCTGATTGTTATCCATGGTGTGGCCACAGGTTCACAACAGGGTTGCCTGGTGGAGGGAGAATATTTTTGCCACTAGCTCCTGGGAAGACAACTGGCTTTCAGGCCTCAAGGCCATACTAGAGAGCCATGCTGGAAGTGGGGTGTTCTCACTGGGGCCTCACAGAGGAACAGAAGGCAGGCTCTGTCTACTCTACTTGGAGCTGCCCAGGAGAATGACAGACTTTCTTCAGTCTCCTCTGGGTGGGGCTGGAGAGAGGAGGGGCCTGGCTGTGTCTTTGCTCCCAAAGTCTCCCATCTGGAATAATAGTCAGGTTCTCTCTACTGTTCTCCAGGCTGGGCAGGGGAGTGGGAGGTAGGCTATCTCTACCCTCCTGCAGACTGCACAGAGGAATAATAGGCAGGCTGTGTCTCCTGCCCCATTCTGCCCTGACTCTGTGCCCTCCATGGCCAGGGAATGTCAGAGAGCAGGAACAGGGAGGCAGGAAGGGAATTCTCACTGGCTCTCCAATTTGGAGACAGTGAAGGCAGAAGTATCTGTGGGTATGGAGGTGGCCCAACCCCTGATGCTTCCACCTAACCTGGAGTGCATCTCGGTCACCCCATTGGCAACATCTGGTAAGTAGCCGTTGTGAGGTCAAATATTCATTGGACACAGAGCCAGGTCCAACGTGGGTTATATATGACCCTCAAGATCCTGGAGTTCAGGTGTATCAAAGCAGCTCATGAGAACTTGATGAATACTCACCCTGGCTCAGCCACAGGTGAGCAGGATGGGTTTAGTCAATGGCCTCTGGTTTGAGTCTACAGTGAACATCTGATAGATGATGTTTTGTGCAAAGGGAAAGGCGAGTGGGCACCTTGTAGCTCCCTGCAGGGCCTGCTCCTTCAGAGCCTTGGAATTTGTGAGCAAACAGTGGGAGAGGACACCCAGAATCGAGATGTCCATCCCAGAGCCTTTGTTGGTCCTGGTAGAACTCAGGATACAAAGTGGAGAGCACCACAGGAGGACTGCAGCTGCTGCCCAGCGGTGATCTTGTGATTCAGCCCAAAGTCCATGAGTTGGAGAATCTCACTCTAGCTGCTATTTGTCGGAGTCCACTGTGGTCAAAGGCAGGGTCCAGGGAACTGAGAAATAGGGTAATTAGAAGAAATTAGTCATCCCACAGTGACAGAGTTATCTAAACCATCACACTACAACCCAGAGAAGCATCCAATTGTGACTTATCATTGAAAGTGACATAATACAAGCATATATGAAAGAATATGCTAGAGTGCAGTACCTGCTTGGTGTCCATCTCAGCGGCCTGCTTTCACTGAGACACCTTGTAAGTATGGAATACTTAATATTCAGCTCAGATGGGTTTGGCTGATGGCTTCTGGGTCTGGTCTATAGTGAACGTGCGATCGGTGATGTTTTGTGCATTGGTGGAGAGGTGAGCGGGCACCCCATAGCTCCCTGCAGAGCCTGCTCCTTCAGCAGGGAGGGAGTTTGTGAGCAAACATTGGAGTAGGAAGCCCAGGACCCAGGAGTCCATCTTGGAGCCTTATGCTTGGTCCTGGTAGATCTCAGGGAGCAGAGTGGAGAGCGCCACACGAGGACTGCAGCTGCTGCCCAGCCATGATCTTGCAGCTCAGCCCAAAGTGATGTGTTGGAGCTTCTCACTCTAGCTGGTATCTTTCAAGTCCACTGTAGTCAAAGTTAGGGCCCAAGGAGCCGAGAGATATGATAATAAGAAGTTAGTCATTCCACAGTGTACAGAGTTATCAAAGCATCACACTAAACCCAGAGGTACATACAATTATGACTTATCTTTTGAAAATGACATAATTATATATATAAGAAGACGCTGGAGTGCACTACCTGTTGGTGTCCCTCTCAGCAACTGCTTTCACTGGAGACTCCTTATAAGTATATAAGACAAGGCACTTCTGTTTCCTTTATACTGGATCTTTGGGGCCAGCAGGTAACAACAAGAGGTCCTTATGATCTGGGTCACAGTTCTCCAGGTTACCTGCTTCCAGCCCTGATTGTTTTCCATGGTGGTGGCCACAGGTGCACAACAGGGTTAGGAAGTCTTTTTGTACCAATAGCTCCTGAGAATACAAGTGGCCTGGGGGTGCAGAAAGGTCGTGCTGGAGGGCCAAGCTGGGAGTGGGGGTGCTCTAATTGGGACCTCACAGAGGAATAGCTGGCAGGCTCTGTCTATTCTTCTCCAAGCTATGCAGGAGAATGACAGGCAGGCTCTCTGTAGTCTCCTCTGGATGGAGCTGGAGAAAGGAGGTGAACTGGCTGTGTCTTTGCTCCCCAAATTCTCCATTAAAAACAAGACAGGTTCTCTCCTTTCCCCTTTTTGAGTCACACACACTGCTAGACAGTGAGTATCCTCCAGCCTGGGCAGGGGAGTGACAGGCGAGCTATGGCTACCTTCCTCAACTGTACAGAGAAGGGGCGGCAGGCTGTGTCTCCTGCCCCCCTTTATCCCTGATTCTGTGTCCTCTTTGGGCAGTGAATACTCAGAGAGCAAGAATGGGGAGGCAAGAAGGGAATTCTCACTGGATCTCCACACTAGGGAGAGAGAGAAGGAAGAAGTATCTGTGGGGATGGAGGCGGCCCAATGCCTTGATGCTCCTGCCTTACCTGCAGTGCACCCTGGCTCACCCCATTTGCACTATCTGCTATGTGACCACTGGGTAATCAATCATCTTTTGTACATAGGTAGCACTTCTGCTGTGGGCTGTACACTAGGCAACACATGGCCCTCAAGATCCTGAGGTTCAGGTGTTTGGGGAGCAGCTCATGATGAATCGGTGGATACTCACACAGACTAAGCCAGGGATGCCCAGATAAGTTTAGCCAATGGCCTCTGGATCTGGTCTCCATGAACATCTGATCAATGAGGTTTTCTGCATCAGTAGAAAGGTGAGCGGGCACTTCGTAGCTCCCTGCCGGGCCTGCTCCTTCAGCTCCTGAAGGAGAGGGAGTTTGTGAGCAAATGGTAGGGGAGGACACCCAGGCCCCAGCTGTCCATCTTGGAGCTTTATGCTTGGTCCTGGGAGAACTCAGGGTGCAGAGTGGAGCGCGCCACACGAGGACTGCGGCTGCTGCCCAGCGGTGATCGTGTAGCTCAGCCCATAGTCATGAGTTGGAGCATCTCACTCTAGCTGCTCTCTGAGTCCAAGTCCATTGTGGTCAAAGTCAGGGCTCAGGGAGCTGGGAAATATGATAACTAGGAGAAGTTAGTCCTCCCACAGTGTACAGAGTTATCTAGCCATCACAAACCCACAGATGCATCCAATTGTGATTTATCAATTGAAACAACATAATACAGACATGAATGAAAGAAAATGCTGGAGTGCATTACCTGTTGGTGCCCATCTCAGTGGCCTGCTTTTGCTGGAGATAACTTGTATGTATAAAATACAGGGCACTTCTGTTTCCTTTTCAGTGGATCTACTAGGGTGGATCTAAGGCAAATCTTTGGGGCCAGCACATAACATCAGGTCCCAATGATCTGGGTCACAATTCTTCGAGTTTCCTGCTTCCAGCAATGATTATTGTTCATGGTGGTGGCCACAGGTGCACAACAGGGTTGCCTGGTGGAGGGGAAATCTTTATGTGCCAATAGCACCTGGAAGGACAAGCTGGATTTGGGACTCAAGGCCATGCTGATAATGGGGTGCTCTCACCGGGGCCTCACAGAGAAACAGAGGCAGGCTCTGTCTACTCTCCTCAGATCTCTGCAGGAGAATGGCAGTCAGGCTCTCTGCAGTCTCCTCTGGGTAGGGCTGGAGGAAAAAGGGGGCCTGGATGTATCTTTGTTCCCAAAGTCTCTCCTGGGGAACAGCAGTCTGTACTCTACTTCAGGGTTGGCAAGGTAGTGGCAGGCAGGCTGTCTCTACCCTCCTACAGACTGTTCAGGGAAATGGAAGGCAGGTTGTATCCCCTGACACCCTTCTTCCCTGATTCTGTGACCTCCTTGGTGGGGGAATGCTCAGAGAGCAGGAAGGAGGATTCAAGAAGGGAGTGCTCACTGGCTCTCCACATTGGAGGGAGAGTGAAGGCAGAAGTATCTGTGGGGATGGAGATGGCCAGATGCCAGGATGCACCCTGCAGTGCACTCTGGCTCACCGGGTTTCACACTCTGGTAGGTGGCCAGTGGGTAGTCACTCATTCTTTTGGACATAGGTAGCCATTCTGGTGTGGCTTGTACCCCAGGCAATGCATGACCCTCAATATCCTGAGGTTCAGGTGTTTAGGGAGTGGCTCGTGAAGAACTGGAGAATACTCACCCAGGCTAAGCCAGGGATGCCCCAGGTGGGTTTGGACGATGGCCTCTGAATCTGGTCTACAACGAACATTTGATCCATGAAGTTTTCTGCATCAGTGGAAAGGAGAGCTGACACCTTGTAGCTCCCTGCAGGGCCTGATCCTTCAGCTCCTCAGAGGTGGTATCTTGAGGAGAGGGAGGGAGCAAAGAGTGGAGAAGGATGGCCAGGTCCTCGATGTCCACATTGGAGCTTTATGCTTGGTCCTGGTAGAACTCAGGGCGCAGAGTGGAGAGCGCCACAGAAGGACGGCAGCTGCTGCCCAGCGGTGATCGTGTAGCTCAGCCCAGTCATGAGTCGGAGCGTCTCACTCTAGCTGCTGTCGTCAGAGTCCACTGTGGTCAATGTCAGGGCCCAGGGAGCTGAGAGATAAGATAATTAGGAGATGTTAAGTCATCCCACAGAGTACAAAGTTAAATAATCATCACCTTACAACCCACAGATGCATCCAATTGTGATTTATCATTTGAGAATGACATAACACAGTATCTATAAAAGAAAATGCTGGAGTGCATTACCTGTTGGTGTCCATCTCAATGACTGCTTTCACTGCAGACACCTTGTAAGCATATAAAACAGGAACCTCTGTTTCCTTTTTACTAGATGTACTTGGATGGATCCATGGAAAATCTTTGGGGCCAGCAGGCAACAGCAACAGGTCGTTATGATCTGGATCACAATTCTCTGCATTACCTGCTTCTAGCCCTGACTGCTGCCCATGTTGGTGGCCACAGGTGCACAACAGCGTTGCCTGGTAGAGGGAGAGTCCTTTTGTTAAAATTGCTCCTGAGAAGACACTGTCTTGCTGGGCATAAATGCCATATGAAGGGCCATGTAGGGAGTGGAGGTGCTCTAATTGTGGCGTCACAGAGGAACAGCAGGCAGGCTCTGTCTACTCTCCTCAGATCTTTGCAGGAGACTGGCAGTCAAGCTCTTTGCAGTCTCCTCTGGGTGGGGCTGGAGGAAGGAGGGGCCTGGCTGTGTCTTTGTTCCCAAAGTCTCCCCTGGGGAACAGCAGGCAGGTTCTCTCTCCTCTCCTCCAGCCTGGACAGGAGTGTCTGTGGAGTGGCAGGCGGGCAGGGTCTTCTGACCCCCTTCTGCTCTGATTCTCTATTCTCCTAGGAAAGAAAATGCTCAGAGAGCAAGAAGGGAAGGTGGAAAGGAAGGCTCACTGGCTTTCCACACTGGGGGAGAGTGAAGGCAGAAGTCTCTGTGGGGGTGGAGGTGACCCTTAAACTGGAGTGCCTCTGGGCTCACCACATTTGCACTATCTGGTCGGGGGCCACTGTGTGTCCTAATATTCTCTCAGACACAGACAGCCATGTTCAGCGTGTGACATATCCCAAGCAACACTCTTACCATCATGGGGTTCAGTTACTGGGGAACCGCTCGTGAGGAATTTGTGAATACTCACCCTGGCTCTGCCTCGGGCACCTCAGGATTGGTTGGTTCACAACCTCTGGGTTGTGTCTATAGTCAACACGTGATGAATGATGGTTTGCACATTTGGAAAGGCGAGCTGCTACCTTGTAGCTCCCTGTAGGACCTGCTCCTTCCGTTGTGAGCAAATAGTGGAGGAGGAGGCACAGACCCTAGATGTCCATCTCAGAGCCTTATGCTTGGTCCTGGTAGAACTCAAGGTGCAGAGTGGAGAGCGCCACAGGAGGACGGCAGCTGCTGCCCAGCGGTGATCATGTAGCCCAGCCCAGTCATGAGTCAGAGCGTCTCACTGTAGCTGCTGTCTGTTAGAGTCCACTGTGGTCAAGGGCCTGAGAGATACATTAATTAGGAAGAGTTAAACATCCCATCGTGTACAGAGTTATATAAAACCCACAGAAGCATCCAATTGTGACTGAACAATTGAAAGGGACATAATACAAGCATTCAGGAAAGAAAACATTGGAAACCATTACCTGTGGGTGTCTATCTCAGCAGCCTGCTTTCCTGGAGACACCTTGTAGATTATGGTAATAGATCAGTTTGCCTGACCGTGTCTGGTCTACAATGACCATCTGATCGATGATGTTTTCTGCATTGGTGGAAAGGTGAGTGAGCACCTGCTTGATCCCTGCAGGGCCAGCTCCTTCAACTCCTCAAAGGTAGTGTCTTGAGGAGAGGGAGTTTGTGAATAGTGGGGTGTACACCAGGCCCCACATGTCCATCTCGGAGCCTTATGCTTGGTCCTGGTAGAACTCAGGGTACAGAGTGGAGAGCGCCACAGGAGGACAGCAGCTGCTGCCCAGCGGTGATCGCGTAGCCCAGCCCAGTCATGAGTTGGAGTGTCTCACTGTAGCTGCTGCTGTCAGAGTCCACTGTGGTCAAAAGTCAGGGTCCAGGGAGCTGAAAGACATGTTGGTTTGGAGAAGTTAGTCATCCCAGTGTACAGAGTTATCTAGCCATCACACTACAAGATGCATCCAATTGTGATGATTTGAAAATGACATAATACCAGCATAATATGAAGAAAATGCTGGAGTGTGTTACCTGCTTGCTGTGTGTATCTCAGCAGCCTATTTTGGCTGGAGACACCTTATAAGTATATAACACAGGGCACTTCTGGTCCCCTTGCACTAGAGCTACTTGGATGGATCCAGGGTGAATCCCCAGGGCCAGCAGGCAACAGTGACAGGTTCTTATAATCTGGGTCACAATTCTGTGAGTTATCGACTTCCAGCCCTGATCATTGTCCATGGTCGTGGCCACAGGTGCACAATAGGGTTGCCTGTACAGGGGAAGTCTTTTTGTTACAATAGCTCCTGGGAGGACAAGCTGAACTTGGGTACTGAAGGCCATGCTGCAGGACCATGCTGGGAGTGGCGTGCTCTCACTGGGGCTTAACAGAAAAATTGCAGGCAGGCTCTGTCTACTCTCCTCGGAGCTGTGCAGGAGAATGACAATCAGGCTCTCTGCAGTCTCCTCTGGGAGGGGCTGGAGAAAGAGTCTTTGCTCCCAAAGTCTCCACTGGGAACAGCAGGCAGGTTCTCTGTACTCTATCCCAGTCTGGGCAGGGGAGTGGCAGGTGGGCTGTCTCTACCCTCCTGCAGACTGCACAGGGGAGTGGCAGGCAGGCTGGGCTTCCTGAACCCTTCTCCCCTGATTCTGTGCCCTCCTGGCCAGGGAATGCTCAGAGAAGAAAGGGGAGGCAGGAAGGGAATGCTCACTGGCTCTCCACTTTGAGGGGAGAGTGAAGGCAGAAGTATCTGTGCAGTTGGAGGGAGTCCAATGCTCTGATACGCCTGCCTAACCTGAAGTGCACCCCAACCCACCCCGTTTTCACTCTCTGGTAGGTTGCCATGGTGTTGGACATAGGTAGCCATTCTGGAACAGCACAGAGGAACAGCAGCCGGGCTCTGTCCACTCTGCTGTGGGGCGCGCAGGTAAGTCACCAGCAGGTCCTTCATTCTCTTCTCTGCGATGGTCGGCAGAAGGGGGACTGGGCTGTGTCTTTGCTCACTACATCTCTGATGTGGAGCAGCAGGTGGGCTCTGCTGGACAAGCTCTTGCTGGGCAGCTCTCGCTGGGCCTGCTGTTGGACTCTCCTCCACCCTGGGCAGTGGGGTGGCAGGTGGGCTGTTCCTGCTCAGGGGAGGGGCCGCTGTGTCTTCTGCACCCCTAGATGTTGCTCACTGGCCTGCCTTACATGGAGACACCTTAGCTCTGAATCTTTTAGAGCACCTCTTTGCTTCTTGGCTGGATCCAGGGCGAATCTTCTTGGCCACCAGGCAGCAGCAGCAGGCTCTCATGATGCTGCCCAGATATCTCTTGCCAGCCTGCCTCCAGCCCCAGGTGACGTCAGGGGCTGCAGCCTCAAGGTCGTGCGGGGGTGCCATGCTGGGAGCGGGGGTCTTCTCGCTGATGCTGTACAAGCTCTGTTCACACTGCTCAGGGGTGCGCACCTCAGGCACTGGCACGTTCTCCTGTCTCTCTGCGATGGTTGGCAGAGAGGGGGCCTGGCTGTCTTCTTCTGTTATCTGGTGCCAGTGCTGAATGGTAAGGAGGCTGTGCCTTTTCCCCTTCGGACTCAGCAGGTGAACACTGGGCAGGTTCTCCCTGAGCAGGATCTTGCTGGGCAGACTTTTGCTGGGCAGGCTTTCTTCTCTCCCCTCTGGGCTGAGCTGGCTCTCGCTTGGCAAATTGTTGGCACTCTCTGTCAGGCTGGCGCTATTCCCTCCCACGCTGACCAGGGGAATGGCTGGGAGGCTGTGTCTTCTGTCCCCCTTCTTCCCTAACTGTGAGTCCTCCTCATCCAGGGAATGCCCAGAGAGCAACGGGCTGGTGGGACGGGCTGGCTCGCTAGCTCTCAGTACTGGCGGGAGAGCGGAAGGGTGTGCTGGTGTTGGAGGCGGCACCCTGCCCTGATGTTTCTGCCTCACCTGGACTGCACCCTGGCTCATCCTCCATTGTACCATGAGGTAGGTGGCACTCAGATGGTCAAATCGTCTGTCTGACACAGACATCCAGGTGAGGTGTGGGTCATATCCCAGGCAACGCATGACCCTCAAAATCAAGGCATTGGGCTCCTTGGGGAGCGGTTTGGGAGGAAGTGGTATGTCTTCGCCCTGGACCAGCCATGGGTGCCCTAGAATCTCATCAGCTGTCGGCCTCTGGGCTGGGTCTACCGTCAGCAGCTGCCTGATGATATCCTGAGC
This sequence comes from Muscardinus avellanarius, assembly GCF_963383645.1. NCBI lineage: Eukaryota > Metazoa > Chordata > Mammalia > Rodentia > Gliridae > Muscardinus > Muscardinus avellanarius. The sequence goes on along the minus strand of NC_137808.1, from coordinate 7,978,848 downwards.
CTCGGGTGAAAGGTGAGTGGGCTCCTTGTATTGTCCCCGCACGACCCGCTCTTTCGTCTCCTTATAGTTGAGACTTTGGAAGAAGGGGAGAGTCTCTGTTAAAATTAAGTGGAGGAGGATCCCCAGGCCCCAGATGTCCACCTCGGGGCCATATGGCTGCTGCTCGTAGATCTCAGGAGCGCAGAATGCGAGAGTGCCACAAAACGCTGTCAGCTGCTGCCCAGACTTGATTTTGCGGCTCAGCCCGAAATCAATGAGCTTCACGTTGCCCTCCCGGTCCAGCAGGATGTTGCTTGGCTTCAGGTCCCTGTGGACGATGCCTTCTTGATGGCAATAGCGCACCGCCCACAGGATCTGCCTGAACAGCCGCCGGGCCTCCTCCTCCCTCAGGCCGATGGGCAGCTCGCCCCCGCTCACAAACTCCATGATAATAAAGAGTGAGTTTGGTGTCTCCACAATCTCAAAGAGCTGGACCACGTGTTGATGTTCCACCATCCTCATGATCTCTACCTCCGGCATGAAGGGGAGCCCATGCCTTGATTTGTCTATAACTTTTATCGCCACCTCCATCCCAGTGAGGATATGGCGGGCCAGGTGGATGCTGCCAAACGCGCCCTTGCCGATTTTCCGCAGGATGGTATATTGGCCCTTGAGGGCCTCCTCCCAGGGATTGTTGGTGGAGACGCCTGGACTCGCCTCCCTCCCTTCTTCCTTACCAGCCATTGAGTCCCCAACACTTAAAGACAAAGCCAAAGTCTGAAATCCAATGTCCTGAGCCAAAATCAAAGCCAAAGTCAAATATCCAAAAGTTCACAATCCAAATGTCCAACGTCAAATCCAAATTCCAGAAGTCCAAAGTCAGAAGTCAAAGTCAAGCTGAATCCAAGTCCACACAAGCACCAACGGACTCAACGGACAAATGCCCAGCAACTGCCAGATCCTTATATAGCCCTTGCCTGATGCCTCACAGAATCTCTTTGTGAGGTCACGGCTAGACATGGCCCAATCAGGGTGCGGCATAGCCTGGTGGGGGTACCTTTCCCACTTTAATAACAAGAATGAGAAAAACCCTAGAAGCTTCTTTGCTTGCATGCAGTATGAAGACTAACTTGTTTAGAAGTTAAAATTTATAGAGTGCTTCAATGGCTTTTTCACTTTAAAAACAATGTGTTATTTTAGGCTGAAACAGGAGGATAATGGGTTGGATGACAGCCTCAGCAAGTAGTAAGACTCTCATCATCTGACATCCTTTTTGGAGATAAAATTTAAAAATTGGACTAGGGGTATAGCTCAGAGGTAGAATACCCTGGGTTCAATACACATAATACACACATACACATGCAAATAAAATGCTCATCGTATCTATCCTCAATGTACTCAATAACTTTTTTTCCACTGGATCATTGGTATCAAAAGGATGGTAAACCAGGTATGGGAGTGCCAGGAAGTCGATACCTGGGGGATAGGTCCTCTGACCTGAGGTTATTTCAGGGTGCCTGATGGACACTGTCTTTCCCTTCCCACCAACCTGATGTGAGAAGGAAAGGAGCTGACAGCAATGTCAGGATGGCCGGGTGCCTTAGAGACAGCGATCATCTTGTCTCAGGCTCCCTAAAAGCTGGAAGTACAATCGTGCACCACCATGCCTACTGGGGATTGAAACCAGGGGCAGTCTACCTCTAAATTACACCTCCAGCCCCATGTTTTATTCTCTACTTTGAATCAGGCTCTCACTAAGTTGCAGAGGACCTTGCTAAGTTGCTAAGAGTGGCTGCAAACTAGCGATCCTCCGGTCTCAGCCTCCCACGTACTGGGATTACAAGTGTATGCCACTATGACTAGCTTGGAGTTCTATATTTAATGGCAATTTTTTCCATAATCTGTCAAACAGGACTCTGCCAACTTTATATCTGCATTCTGAATGTGTGTGTGTGTTGTGACTGGGGATTGAACCAAGAGGCATCCTACCTCTGAGCTACACTTTTAGCCTCATTTTTTATTTTTATTTTTTTATTTTTGCAGTATTAGGGATGAAAATCAGGGGCTTTCTATCTCTGGGATACACTCCCAGACCTATTTTATATTTTATTTGGAAATAGGATTTCACTAAGTTGCTTAGAGCTTCACTAAGTAGCTGAGGCTGGCTTCGAACCTGCACAATCCTTCTGTCTCAGCCTCCCAAGTACTGGGATTACAAGTGTGCACTACTGTGAGGAGAGCTTAGAGCAAATCATGAAGAGGAGAAGGTCTTCTAGGTCCTCTGAGGTCATTGGTAAAGGGCCATGGCCTTCAAGACCCTGTTTGCTCTATCTATCTCATGTTCCTGAAGCTTATCCTGTTCTCAGTATGCCTTACGGAGGCATTTGTTCTAGTTATCAGCAGTGTGTTCCTTTTCCAGGGCTGGTTCCCAGGATTAGATTCAGAATGCTGGTATTGTTAGTTTTTTAATGATTAAGCACAATTTTACTGATTCTGCTGCCTGCATGTACCCCATGTGTATACAAGGAATAGGCTCACAAGTAAAGATTGTCAACTGTTCATCAACTGTGCATGTCTCATTCAGATCTGGATTCCCCAACTCCCAGGGTCATCGAGACCCCAACACACTATCATGCCTGCTTTTATTTATTTTTATTTTTTGCAGTACTGGGGATTGAACCCAGGAGCATTTCTACCTTCGAGCTACACCCCCAACCCAATTTTTATCTTTTATTTTGAAACAGGGTCTCACTAAATTGTGGAGTGCCTCACTAGGTAGCTGAGGCTGGCTGGCAACCTGCAATCCTCCTGTCTCAGCCTCCCAAGTACTGGAATTACAAGTGTGCATCACATCTGGATACACTCCCAGATCTATCTTTATATTTATTTGGAAACAGGGCCTCTTAAGCCAGTGAGGCTGGCTTCGAACCTGCGTGATCCTCCTGTCTCTGCCTCCCAAGCCCGGGGATTACAAGCATGCGCTGCCACGCCCAGTTTAGTATTTAAATTAGTATGTCTTTGTGATCATTATACCCAGGTTAGCCAAATAGGTGCTGTGACTGATGTTCCAGTTTTGCGAATCCTTTGTTTCCCTGCTAACAGTGAATCCTGCCTGGTGGTGGAAGTGTCCTCACATGGTCACACGTGTGGTCAGGCTTTTACTGATTCTTTCCATTGTTTCATCTTTGTGATCTTAGGAGCACCAGCCTAGCTCCAGCATAGCTGTAATTCCAGTATTTGGGAGGCTGAGATAGGAGAATTGCAGGTTCATGGCAGCCTCTGCGATTTACCAAGATCCCTTTATAAATAAATAAATAAATGTGCTCAGGTTGTAGCTTGAGGGTGGAATGCGCCTGGATTCAATCTCCAGTGTGCCAGAATTGGGAAATATTCCCAATTTTCAAAATATATCTTTGGAGTTAAAAATAAATAAATAAATAAAAGCCAGGAGCTTCAAGGGCTGCAGATCTCTAGGCATCAAGGGTGATACCAGAGAGAATAGAAGCCTAGGGCCTTTTTACATTCCTAAAGAGAGGCAAACTTCCTCAAGGCTGTAGGGAAATCCCAGACTCCAGATAAGCAACTTAACACATTTTGGAGTGTAACAAAAGGCAAGGGGTCTGGGCTGGAGACAGAGCAGGTCATCTACGCCTCAACGCCTCAACGGCCTGCCAAGGAGATCCAGTCAGGTCAGAAGACTGGGTATAAGAATATTCTGTGTCCAGGAATCTTTGGTGACTTCATTTCAGGTCATCCCACTGTGTCACTCTGGCATAGTGCTCGACTCTCAGCTCTAGCTTTCCCTCTTCCCAATGGCACCGTAACAGTTACAACCTGCATTTTTATCTTTGTAATAATCAACTCATTTAAATCCTGAGCGAGAGTCTAGACGACTGCACATCTATCCTTAGTCTGGACCAGGACCTGCAGTTTTGGGAAGAGTCTCCGGGAGCCTAACAGAATCCCCTGGGAACGCTTCCTCCCAAGCTAGAACTGTAACGCCTAGCACCAAAAAAAAAAAAAAAAAAAAAAAAAGAATCTTGGCCTAGGTTGGGGGAGTTGAGGGGAAGGAGTTATGGCCTGGCCGATGGATGAGCAGAGCCTGCTTCACAATCTGGGAGGAGGCCATGGCCTTCTCCTTCCCTCCCTGGTCCTGCCATTGCTCTCCAGCAGCTGGACCATAACAGAGCCACAGGGGAGAGCAGTCCTTACAGCCCAGGGTAGGGAGGGGTCTAGATTTGTGCTTGGACACATGCACTTGTGTCTCTTTTTTCCTCCAGCTCCTCTACTACTGAGACTCGCCCACCTCTGTGGTATTATTTAGTCCCCTTCCAGTGGGCATTTAAATTGTTTCTAAAAGGCCTGGGAAGGTGGTGTGTGCCTGTAATCCCAGTATTTAGGAGGCTGAGGCAGGAGAAAACCAGTGCAAAGCCAGCCTCAGTAATGTAGTGAGACTCTCAGTAAGACCCTGTTTCACAATGAAGAAAAAAAAAGAGGGAGAACGCCCCTCCATTCACTCCCTAGTAACACACACACTCGAAACGTTTCTGCTCCTTTGCTGTTAAAATGATTCTTCAGTAAAACTCACATGTGTCCATCCATTCGGGTGTGGAAGTCTGTAAAAGCAGATGTGAAATGACTGACACGGCCAACTTCGCCCCGTGGAAGTACAGCCTGCAGGAGTGCTCATGCGAGGTTCAGGGGCAGGAGGTACCCCTGTCCAAGGAGATGACAGGGAAGCCGCTGCTGCCCAGGATTGAGCCTTGAGTCAGGGCCTGGGAGGTTTTCCGGGAAGCCACCACTCGCTCTTGCTGCTCCTGCCTCCTCCAGCGGTTCTTCCCAGGCACCAGTGTCCTTTAGCCAGGCTGGCTTCAGCCCTCAGAACACAGTAGAGGCCCCTAGGGTCCCCTTAAGGTTTACCCCGCACCCCGGGAAACCCAGCCGAGGACATGATGTCCTGGGGGTGATGCAGAGGCTTGCTGGGCTTAGAGCAGGCTGGTCCCTCCTGCAGTGGGCGGAGGCGCTGGCGCCATCACGTCAGAAGCCTGTGACTGTGGCCCTTCTCCTTTGCTGCTGCTTCTGGCTCAGGACACTTGGCACCAGGCCTGTGGCTCCACCAGGTGGCGGGCAGTCATCCTAGAAGGCCAGTGGCTGGCTCCTCGGCCCTCCCCACGACTCCCTGCTGCTGCCCGCCCAGCCCCACCCAGCCTGCCACTGGCTGGTGGCCTACTTCCATGGAGAGTTTCTTGAGGCCTTTATCCTGCCCTTAAATCCTCAGGTTTGGACCATTGATGTTCCAGTTAAGGCAATCAATATTCAGCCTGTTTCTACTTTATTAAAAGCCCCAAAGCTTACCCCACAGGTGGCAGTATCCTATCAATACAGAGGGACACTGAGATCTTCAGTATTTTATTAATAAATTTCTTTTTGGGGTGTGGTACTAGGGATTGAACGCAGAGGTATTCTACATACAAGTATACAACTTGCCCAATTTTATTTCCTATTTGGAAATAGGGTCTCGCTAAGTTGCTAAGGCTGACTTTGAACCTGCAATCCTCCTGTCTCAGCCTCTCAAGTACTGGGATTACAAGTGTGCACCACAACACCTGGCTTCTAAATTTGTGTGTGTGTGTGTGTGTGTGTGTGTGTGTGTGTGTGTGTGTGTGTGTTTTGCTGGGGATTGAACCCAGGAGCATTCTATCTCTGAACTACACACCCAGCCCAATTTTTCTAATTTCTTATTTTAAAACAGGGTCTCACTAAGTTGTAGAAGTTACACACCTGGATCATCCTATCTCAGCCTCCCATGTAGTGGGATTACAAGCATGCACCACCACACCCAGCTTCTAACTGTTTTAAGTCCACTGCTTCTCCCTGTGTAACATACCCATCCTCCCAGTGTTGAAAACCAAGTGGGAAATCTCAGCTGGTTCAAGACCTGAGGGCAGCTGAGGCTGTCGTTCTGTTACATGCTATAGTTCCTGATCCACTTACTATTTTGACTCAGATACCAAGTGGATCTAAAGGGTTTACTGTCCTGGACATTAAAGGTGTTTTTTCTGCATCCCATTACATATGGATTTATAATACCTGTTTGCTTTTGAGTGATCTGATCCTGATAACAAGGAAGCTGCCTGGTATACTTGGACAGTGAAGCTAGAGAGTTTTACAGACAGTCCCCACCTGTTTGGGAATGCTTTAGCAAAGACTGCACTGGAGATCTCACAAGCTCTGGGCATAACTTAAGTCACAACCTCTCACATTGGATTAGACTTGAGAGCCAGAGTGAATGTGGCCCCAAATCTGGGGCCAGCTAAAACCACCTTTTCCTTACAGAAGGCTGGGAATAGGACTGTCCAAATCTCAAACTTCTAAATATGGACAACATAAAGCTCAAAGCAAACATGTAAACCAGGCCATATCAGGGAAAGCTACAGTACCCGTCTCTTATGCTCAGGGCAAGATGGTTCTTGGGACCGAGATCTGAACACCAGCCTCTTCTGTTAGGAATGGCCCCACTCCAGCGCTTCAGAAGGAAGAGGCTTTGCTTCTACTAAAAGGAGTACAATGGATCAGAATAAATCAGCTCACTCACAAGAAACATCACTGGATAATTATTTTTGGCTGCTGAGAAAACTTGGCACATTACGTCAAACAACAAAATTCTGGACAATTAAGAAAATTTACAAGTGAAAGCTGCATCCAGTAATAGGTATATGAGGAACACAATACCTATAAACCCCTATTTTTTTCAATGAGCATAGAAAAGGCCAGGACTCTTTCTTGATCATCAAAATAAGTTATTCTGTATGTTACAGTGTACAGAATAGGGGGAAAGGCACTTTCTCAGAGGTGAGTTAAAGGTTTTCTGCAAAAGCCCCAGGTCACTTTGTGTGGAAGGACTACAGCCCAGGGCTCAGGGCCTCATCAGCTCGGCCTCTACTTTGGTGGCAGTGGCCTCAGTGGCACCACTTTTTCTTCAAATTCTACTGGCTTCTTCTCCTGTTCCTCATCAGTGGGGAGATAGAGATCCAGGTATTTCTGCTTGTATTCCTGCATGGCCCAGAACTGGTTGACACAGGCTGAGCCCTTGATTTCCTCTGTGTTATAGTAGAAGCAGGAAAAGCCTGACGAACTGTTCCCCTCAGGAACTACCAGCCATTCCCCAAGGCACAGGCAGTTCCCGTTAATGTCTCCATTTGGCAGTATCAACCCTGGAACAGGAAGACGGGCAGGGAAATGTGAGAGATGTTCTAAGCTTGGTGTGGTGGCACAGGCCAGTTGCCACAGAGCCTGGCAGGCACTCCCTATGGACTTACCTCTGGATCTGGATCCAGATCAGAGTCAAACACCTGGCACACAGGCAGCATTCCTTGGCCCAGCTGGACAGAAGTGGCTATTGGCTTCCTTCTCCATGTGGTACACTGATATATGTTGTAGGCCAACTTGAAACCAAAAAAATAAAGTAGATGCCATTCCCATCACACAAGGACCTTCACTCCAGGCCTGGCGCTCTGTGCTGGTATCTAAATCCTGGGCTGAATCCCTCTTAATTCCAGTGAGGACACTTCAATGATCCACAATCTTCTGTCACTACCCTTCATTTGTTTTTATTTATTTATTTATCTATTTATTTTTAAAAAATTTTTTATTGAACATAAATGGTATACATTTAAACTATCCTTGGTGCCCTCTCCCCACCACCCCCGTTTTCCCTTCCCCCCTCCCACCAATGATTTTCCAGTGTAAAATTATTCATAATTTTACACATATTCGGATGTAGACCCTCATTAATCAAGTTCAGCCTTCCTCCTCTCCTATCTTTCCATTCAAACTGCTGGTATTTCCCCTCCATTACCTGGAGTCCCACTGGTATCCTCTATGTTCCCTAGTTTGGGCATATTAAAGGAAACATCTGTACCTTCTCCTTCTGTGCCTGGCTGATCTCACTTAACATAATGCTCTCCAGGACTTTCCATCTTCTTGCAAATGATATGATTTTGTTCTTCTTTATGGCTGAGTAGAATTCCATTGTGTGTATTTCCCAGAGTTTTGCAATCCATTCATCTGTTGATGGGGACCTGGGTTGGTTCCATATTTTGGCTATTACAAATTGTGCTGCTATGAACACAGCTGTGCATATGTTGCTATAGTTCTCTTCTGTCTCAGCCTCTGATGTACTGGGATTACAGGCGCGCACCACCACACTCAGCTGCTGCCCTGGCATTCGAAAATGAAATAACAGAGTGTCGATCTGTAGTGGCCCTCAGCAGGCAGCTCACCACCAGCACCTTTAACAGTTGCAGAGAGAGCTCTTATGCCTACAGCTTCATCTGAGACTTGTGATTTCTGTTAGTTTTTTGTTGTTGTTGTTGTTTGTTTTGGCGTACCCGAAATTGAACCCAGGGACATTCTATCTCCAAGATATACCACCAGCCTGTTTTTCACTTTTTATTTTAAAATAGGGTCTCACTAAGTTGTGGAGTGCCTCACTAAGTAGCTAAGCCTGGCTGCAAACCCGGGATCCTCTTGTCTCAGCCTCCCAAGTATAAGAAATTCTTTTGACAGCCTTCTGAGTTAAGGCCTACTGCCATGATGCATGCAGTTTCTGGGCTTCATGGGTTCCAGGCCAGGTTCCCAGCCAGGGCCCATGGATTCCCAGAGCCCAAGCCCTTTCCCCACTTCTCACCAACCTCAGTGACAGTGCTGGAAAAGAACTCATGCAAGCGCTGCCCAGGAAGTCTGCCAATAATTTTAAGCAAACACTTTTCCAAGGAAATACTTCCTCCATGTGAAGATTGCAACTAGGTCCGCAGAAGTTCTTTTCATTATTTCTAGGGGATGGAGAGCTGGGAGGAGAAAGTGCTGACAGTGGTGGTGCCCATTAGCATCTCAGGGACACAATGTAAATCAACATGGATGGCAGCTTCAGCAGCTCAATTAAACCCTGATGTGCATTTTTTTTCCGATACTGGGGATGGAACCCAGGGACATTCTACTTCCAACCTACATGTCCAGCTCTATTTTTTATTTTTGAAACAGGGTCTCACTGAGTTGCAGAGGCCTCACTAAGTAGCTGAGGCTGGCTGTGAACCGCGATCCTTCTGTCAGCCTCCTGAATGCTGGGATTACAAACACGCACCACCACACCTGGCTCCCAATGTACATTTTTTGTAGTACTAGAGATTGAACAAAGAGGAATTGTACCTCTGTGCTGTAACTTCAGCCCTAATTATTTTGAAAGCTGTGGAAGGCTGGCTTCAAACCTATGACCCTCTTTCTCAACCTCCCAAGTACTAGGATTGCAGGTGTACACCACCTTGCCCAGCTAGATGTACAAATTTTATTTATTTATTTATTTGTTTATTTATTTATTTATTGCACTTGGGATTAAGCCCGGGGCATACTAGCTCTGAGATATACCTCAAGTCCTAATTTATTTTTTAATTTTGAAACAGTCACATTAAGTTGCAGAAGACCCTAAGCTACTGAGGATGGTTTTGAACTTGTGATCCTCTTTTTTTCTGCCTCCCATCTACTTGGGATTATGAACATGTGCCACTATGCCCAGCTGGAATATGTACATTATATAGTGTTTAAACATTTCTTAGCAGGAGGAAGCCCTCACTCCAGTGGCAGCTGCTTCAAGCTCTTCAACCATATTTATGACCAATTTGTATCCAAAGTCTTTTCAGTTATCATCCAGGCCATTGCAAGTGGGTTTTGAACTGTGTGTAGCAGCAGAGACCAGTAATCCCAGTACCTGGGAGGCTGATAGAGGAGGCTCATGGGTTCACAGCCAGCCCCAGCTACTTGGTGAGACTCTCCACAACTTAGTGAGACACTATTTCAATGTAAGAATAAAAAATAGGGCTGGGGGTGTATCTCAGAAGTAGAATATCCCTGAGTTTAATCCCTAGTACAAGAAAAAAAATGGCATGGGATGTAGCTTGAGGTATAATGGCCCTGGGTTCAGTCCACAGTACAAAAAAGTTTTTGATTGATGAACTGAGTGTCTGCTGACTCTAGCAGTCTCTAGAGTGACATCTTAGGCTCAAGTGACCATCGCTCTATTGGGCTGTGAACCAACAAGTGTGCAACAGTTTTGACTCAGTGAGCGGAATCCTGCTGCTAAGAAAACAGCCTGTGTTGAGTTTCCTTTTGGTGCCAGGTGATTGTAGAGCCAGCGCCTCATAGGACAATCCACACGACGGCGCCTGTGCCTCCCTGCTGGAGACCTTGTAGATGCTGCAGGATTCAGTCTCATAACCTGACTGAGCAGACGCATCCCTGTCACCCTAACCTACCTGTAACTGCCAGAGGCCACCGCATCCACCCTTCACACTTTATCATTGTGAAGCATCCAGCTGCTTAGGTCAGTGCAGAAACTCAGGAGAGAAGAGGCAGGAGGGTTTCACTAGGAGAAACTGCCCTGCCCAGCCTCAGTACTTTGGAGGGAGCCGAGACTCACCGCATGCAGAGAAGACCCATGGCTGATGCCGCCTCAGACCCAGCCTTGGCTGAGACAAAGTGGGCCAAGCAATCGCAACTCTGAGCCTCCCCCAGCATGCGGGTCCAGGGGAGGCCCGTGCCACTCACTGTGTTCTTCCTAAGGATCACTGGGGTCGTCAGCCACCAGCCCTGCATTGCTGGGAGTTTCATGAATGATCTTCTTTGGCCACAAACATGACTCGATCCTTCTCTGGTGTTTGGAGAACAGAGGAGGAAATACTTCCTTGAGAGCAGTGAGTGGCCTCCAATCCCAAACGACCACAAAACCCCAGTGCGAAGACTGTCCCACCCATAGGCCCCAAGTGAGGGGACCTGGCAACTGCTCCCCACAGCTCACCCTGCAGGAGGGTCTGGCAGCCACACGTGCTGAACACCTACAGCCAGAACAAAACCTGCACTGAGGTCATGGACCAGGAGGAAGCCTCGCACCCCACCTTTCATTGTGTCCTCCAATGTAGTTTCTGGGTAGCAGATGAGATGAAATGCCCTGGACATGCATGACCACAAATTTGCTAAGAGTCCTCCAGTGCCAGTCTTTTCTGCAGCTCATCAAGAAAGGAACAGCATCACGGAGAGTAAGGAAGGGCACGGTCCCTTCTCAGGGCTCCCGGGCTCTCTGCCTCATCATCCCCAGCTGTGAGCACCACTACTTGCCCCGCTTCCCAGGGACCGCCAAGATCTCGTGGTCTTCAGACAAGCCTTGATAATGAAGCACAGGGACACTCAGAGCACCGGACCTGAATCCCCGCCACACTTTTGTCTCACAGCTGCTCTCCTGTGCCATGGGGAGGGGGCGCTGCAACAGGATAAACTGGGATGAATCGGCAGAAGGGTTTCCATAAGCAGAAACTGTTCTGCCCAAAGGCTCAGTGCAGCCTCAATACTTTGGAAGAAATGAGACTCACCACATACAGAGTGGGCCATACAGAGCAGACCTTCAGTCCACACAGCTGAAGCAGTAAATGGTCTTCCAGGAGCAGAAGATGTCCTGTGGGAAAGGCCCCGGCCACCTGCCCTGAGAGGCTGTCACCCAGCCTCCTGAGAATGCCCCTGGACTGAGACCCCTCTAGGACTCTTGGCCAGGAGGAGGAAGGCCCATGGCCGTGGGAGACACTACAACATCTCCCCAGGGCCTGGGGCATTTCCAACCTGTGCAATGTTGGAAGGCAGGGGAGGGTTTCCCTAAGGGCTGATGTTTTTACCTTTGGTCAGCAGCAACCAGAGTCAGGGCCTGATCCCCTCACTCAGGCCTCCAGATGCCAGAGCCAGATGCACTGTATACTAGAGGCTTCTCCTGAGGAAAGGCTGGGTGAGCACAGAAAAGGGAGTCAACACTGACCAGATCTGGGTGGGGACATCCAATGTCTGGTTCCATTTCAAACTTACACTGATGATAAACAGTACAGGATTATTATCACACTAATGGAGTAAAGCAAAGCCCAGAGTGGTTACTCAAGGTCAGGCAGACCCGGATCAAGATCGATATCCAGCAGAGGGGTCCTGGTGTCCAGGAGGCTTCAGATGGCCTTGTGTGTCTGTCCAATGTCTGTTGGAGTCCACTGTGGTCAAAGCCAGGGTCCAGGGACCTGAGAGACATGTTAATTAGGAAGAGTTAGTCATCCTACAGTCTAGAGACTTATCTAACCATCACACTAAACCTCAAAACCGCCACAATTACGATTTAGCAACTGAAAACGACATAGTCAACCATCTATAAAATAAAACACTGCAGTGTGTTACCTGTTGGTGTTTTTCCTCTCAGCAGCCTGCGTTCACAGGAGACACCTTCTAAGTAAATAGTAAAGGAAACTTCTGCTCCCCTTTCACTGGAGCTACTTGGGTAGATCCAAGTTGAATCTTTGGGGCCAGCAGGATCAGCAAGAGGTCCTTATGATCTGGGTGGATTTCTCCAGGTGACCTGCTTCCAGCCCTGATTGTTATCCATGGTGTGGCCACAGGTTCACAACAGGGTTGCCTGGTGGAGGGAGAATATTTTTGCCACTAGCTCCTGGGAAGACAACTGGCTTTCAGGCCTCAAGGCCATACTAGAGAGCCATGCTGGAAGTGGGGTGTTCTCACTGGGGCCTCACAGAGGAACAGAAGGCAGGCTCTGTCTACTCTACTTGGAGCTGCCCAGGAGAATGACAGACTCTCAGCAGTCTCCTCTGGGTGGGGCTGGGGACAGGAGGGGCCTGGCTGTGTCTTTGCTCCCAGAGTCCCTCCCTTCCTCCAGGCCGGCAGGGGAATGGCAGGTGGGCTCTCACTACTCCCCCCTCACACTGCCCAGGGGAATGAAATGGCAAGCAGCCTGTGCCCCTGCCCCTTCTGCCCTGACTCCATGCCCTACCTGCTTGGTGGTGTCCACCTGCTTTCGCTGGAGACACCTTATTACCAAGCAGTCCAGGGCACTTCTGCTCGCCTTTCTCTTCAGCTCCTTGGGTGCATCCAGGGTGGACCTTTGAGCCATCAGGCAACTGCAGAGGCTCTCGTGATCCTGGTCCCAATTCTTTTTTTTTTTTTTTTTTTTGGTGGTACTGGGGTTCCTGGAAGCCCTTCTACCTCTGGGCTACACTCCCAGACCTATTTTATATTTTTGAAACAGGGTCTCTTACGCCAGCACGGCTGGCTTCGAACCTGCGCGATCCTCCTGTCTCCGCCTCCCAAGCGCAGGGATTACAAGCGTGCGCCACCACGCCCGGCCTTCCTGGTCCCAATTCTGCAACTCATTTACCGCATGTGTGGTCAGGGGTGGTGGCTGCACTCACAATGGGGTTGCCAGGTTGGGGCAGAGTCAGCCTCTGCCAATAGTTCCTGGGAGCACAAGCTGGGCTGGGGCAGCTCAGTCTGTGCTGGGTGCCATGATGGGAGTGGGTGTCGTTTCACCAGATCTGCACAGAACAGCAGCAGCCAGGCTCTGTCCACTCTGCTGTGGGGCGTGCAGGTAAATCACCAGCAGGTTCTTCTCACTCTTCTCTGCGATGGTCGGCAGAAGGGGGACTGGGCTGTGTCTTTGCTTGCTATGTCTTTGATGTGGAGCAGCAGGTGGGCTCTGCTACAAAAGCTATTGCTGGGCAGCTCTTGCTGGGCCTGCTGTTGGACTCTCCTCCACGCTGGGCAGTGGGGTGGCAGGTGGCTGTAATGCTCAGGGGAATGGCTGGCTGGCTGTGTCTTCTGCACCCCTAGATGTTGCTCACTGGCTTGCTTTAGATGGAGACACCTTAGCTCTGAATCTCTTAGGGCACCTCTTTGCTTCTTGGCTGGCTCCAGGGCGAATCTTCTTGGCCATCAGGCAGCAGCAGCAGGCTCTCATGATGCTGCCCAGTAATCTCTTGCCAGCCTGCCTCCAGCCCTGGGTGACGTCAGGGGCTGCAGCCTCAAGGTCGTGCGGGGGTGCCATGCTGGGAGCGGGGGTCTTCTCGCTGATGCTGCACTGGCTCTGTTCACGCTGCTCAGGGGTGCGCACCTCAAGCACTGGCACGTCCTCCTCTCTCTCTGCAATGGTCGGCAGAGAGGGGCTGTGCAGGCTGTTCACTCTGCTCAGGGGTGAACACCTCAGGCACTGGCACGTTCTCTCTCTCTGTGATGGTGGGCAGAGAGGGGGCCCAGCTGTCGTTTTCTTTCTTCTGGCGCCAGCGACGAATGGTAGGGAGCCTGTGCCTTCTCCCTTCTGGCCTCAACAGGTGAATACTGGGCAGGCTCTTTCTAGGCAGTATCTTGCTGGGCAGGTTCTCCCTGAGCAGGATCTTTCTGGGCAGACTTTTGCTGGGCAGGCTTTCTTCTCTCCCCTCCGGGCTGAGCGGGCTTTCACTGGGCAAGTTGTTGGCACTCTCCATCAGACTGGCACTACTCTCTCCCATGCTGCCCAGGAGCATGTTTGGCAGGCTGTGTTTTCTGTCCCCCTTCTGCCCTGTGAGTCCTCATCCAGGGAATTCCCAGAGAGCAACGGGCTGGTGGGACGGGCAGGCTCGCTAGCTCTCCGCACTGGGGGGAGAGCAGAAGGGTGTGCTGGTGTTGGAGGCGGCGCCCTGCCCTGATGTTGTTTCTGCCTCACCTGCACTGCACCCTGGCTCATCCTCCATTGTACCATGAGGTAGGTGGCACTCAGATGGTCAAATCGTCTGTCTGACACAGACATCCAGGTGAGGTGTGGGTCATATCCCAGGCAACGCATGACCCTCAAAATCAAGGCATTGGGCTCCTTGGGGAGCGGTTTGGGAGGAGGTGGTATGTCTTCGCCCTGGACCAGCCATGGGTGCCCTAGAATCTCATCAGCTGTCGGCCTCTGGGCTGGGTCTAATGTCAGCAGCTGCCTGATGAGATCTTGAGCCTTGGTGGAAAGGCGAGTGGGCTCCTTATAACTTCCCTGCACGACCTGCTCCTTCAGCTCCTCTCTGGTGTTTCCATTAAAGGGGAGAGTGCTTGTCAATATAAGGTAAAGGATAACGCCCAGGGCCCAGATGTCCACCTCAGGGCCATATGGAAGATTCTGGTAGAGCTCAGGGGCGCAGAATTGGCAAGTGCCAGAAAAAGTTGTAAGCTTCTGCCCGGCCTTGACTTTACGGCTCAGCCCAAAATCGATGATCTTAATGCTCCCCTCCCGGTCCAGCAGGATGTTCTCTGGCTTCAGGTCCCTGTGAATGATGCTTTCATGGTGGAGATAGTGTACTGCCCACAGGATCTGCCTGAATAGTCGCCGCGCCTCCTCCTCCCTCAGGCCGATGGGCAGCTCGCCCCCGCTCAGGAACTCCATGATCAAAAAGCATGTGTTTGGTGTCTCCACAACCTCAAATAGCTGGACCACGTGTTGATGTTCCACCATCTTCAGGATCTCTACCTCCGGCATTAAGGGGGCCTGATGCCCGTATTTGTCTATAACTTTTATTGCCACCTCCGTCCCAGTGAGAATATGGCAGGCCAGGTAGATGCTGCCAAAGGCACCCTTCTCGAGTTCCCTCATGATAGTATACTGGCCCTTGAGGGCCTCCACCCAGGGATTGTCGGTGGAGATGCCTGGACTCGCCTCCCTCCCTTCTTCCTTACCAGCCATAGAGTCCCCAACACTTAAAGACATAGCCTAAGTCTGAAATCCAAAGTCCTGAGCCAAAAACAAAGCCAAAGTCAAAAATCCAAAAGGTCCACAGTCCAAATGTCCAACGCCAAATCCAAATTCCAGAAGTCCAAAGTCCAAAGTCAAAGTGAAGCCGAATCCAAATCCACACAAGCACCAAGACGCAGTCCTACAGGTCACCACACACGAGCTCCCTGTACTCAACGGACAAATGCCCAGCAACTGCCAGGCCCTTATATACCCGTGCCTGACGCCTCACAGAGGCTCTTTGTGAGGTCACGGCTAGACATGGCCCAATCAGGTGAGGCATAGCCTGCCTGGGCTGTCTTACCTTTGGCCTCCAAGACCTTTTCTACTTTAATAAAAAGAATGAGGAAAAACTCTAGATGCTTCTTTGCTTCCATGGGCTATGAAAACTAACTTGTTTAGAAATTAAACTGTATAGGGAGCTCCAAAGGCTTTTTTCAATTTAACTGTAAAAATAACAGGTAAGTTTTGGCTTTTAAAGACCTCATCATAAGCTGGTCATGGTGGCTCACACCTGCAATCTCAGTACTTGGAAGGCTGAAATAGGAGGATCATAGATTGGACAACAGCTTCAGCAAATAGTGAGAATCTCATCAACCTACTGAAATCCTGTTTGAAGACATAGGACTGAGAGTGTAGCCCAGAGGCAGAATGCCCTAGATTCAATCCCCAGTAACACATGCACAAATACAATGCTCATCATAGCTACACTCAGTGTATTCAATTCATTTTTCTTTCACCGTGGGTCATTGATATCAAAAGGATGGTAAGCCAGGCAGGGTGGTGCATGCTTGTAATCCCAGTACTTGAGAGGCCACGACAGGAGGATCACAGGTTCATGGCCAGCCTTAGCAACTTAGCAAGGTCCTCCACAATTTAGTGAGATCCCCACTTCAAAATAAAAGAATAAGCCAGGTGTGGTGGTGCACACTTGTAATCCCTGCACTTGGGAGGCGGAGACAGGAAGATCATGCAGGTTCGAAGTCAGCTTTGCTGGCTTAAGAGACCCTGTTTCCAAATAAAATACAAAATAGGTCTGGGAGTGCAGCCTGGAGGCAGAAGGGTTCCATCCCAACTACCACCAAAACAAACAAACAAACAAACAAACAAACAAATAAATAAATAAATAAGCAAGCAAGCCGGTGTGGTGGTGCACACTTGTAATCCCAGCATTTGGGAGGCTGAGATAGGAGGATCATGGTTCACGGACAACTTCAGCTACTTAGTAAGGCCCTTTGCAACACAGTGAGATGCTATTTCAAAATAAAGGATAATTATCACTACTTCTCACCAATAGAGTACTTGAGACCCTAGCCAGAGCAATAAGGCAAGAAAAGGATATCAAAGGAGTACAAATAGGAAAAGAACTCAAACTTTCACTATTTGCAGATGACATGATACTACACCTAGAAGACCTAACAAACTCAACCAAAAGACTTATAGAACTGACCAACAAATTCAGCACAGTGTCTGGATACAAAATCAATCTTAAAAAATCAGAAGCTTTTCTGTACACCAACCATAAATCCATTGAAAAAGAAATCCAGAAGACACTTCCACTCAGGATTTACCACAAAAAAAATACCTAGGAATAAACTTAACCAAGGAGGTAAAAGACCTCTACAAATAAAATTATAAAATAAAAAAAAATCAAAGAGGATTTTTTTCCCTATCTATGTTCATGGATAGGAAGAATAAATATCATCAAAATGGTCATACTTCCAAAAGTGATCAACAGATTCAACACAATACTCATTAAATTACCAAGATCATTCCTCACAGACATAAAAAAAAATCAGTCCTTAAATTCATTTGGAACAACAAAAAAATCCAGAATAGACAAAGTAGTTCTCAGCAACAAAACCTAGCATCACTGTTTCCTTCCTTGAGCCTTTTTCCCCTCCACACCTTCCTCCACCAATCTCCTTTCCCGTCCACTGTTCTACAGGTCTCTCTCCTCATTTAAGTCCGCTGCCAGGCATGGTGGTGCACACTTGTAATCCCAGTACTTGGGAGGCGGAGACAGGAGGACTGCAGTCACAGCCAGCCTCAGATGCTTAGTGAGGTCCTCCACAACTTAGTGAGACTGTTTCACAATGAAAAATAAGGCTGGGGGTGTAGCCTGGAGGTAGAATGCCCCGGGCTCTATCCCCAGCACTGCGAGAAAGTTCACTATGTTTCCTAGTTCCTGTCTTCCACACATGAGAGAACATGGACGCCCTCGACTTTCAGAGGCTGCTGATCTCTGCTGATCTCACTTAGCATCAGGCTCCACTTCCATCCACCTACCTGGAAATGGCATAAGTTTCTCTTCCTCACAGCTGAGTGAAACTTCACTGGGTGCAGATGTCACACCTTTTCTTTATCCATTTATCTGTGGGTGAGTTAAACTGCCATGCATGTGGATACGCTTATATTACTCTAGTATTCTAACTCGAATTCTTTGAGAAAGATATCAAGGACTGGTATAGGTGGGTCATATGGTGGTTCCATTCCCAGTCTTTTGAGAAACTTCCATATGGATCCCCATAGATGTTGTACTAATTTAAAATCCCACCAACAGAGTAGAAACATTCCTATTTTCTCACATCCTCACCAGCATGTATGATCATATTTTTTTGCAGTGCTGGGATGGAAACCAGGGGCATTCTACCTCTGAGCTATACTTCCAAACCCTATTTTTTACTCTTTATTTTGAAACAGGGTCTCACTGAGTACCAAAGGGCCTCACTAAATAGCTGAGCTGTCACAAAGCTCCATCCTCCTGTCTCAGCCCCCCAAATGCTGGGATTACAAGCATAAGCCACCATGCCCGGCTTGTATGATCATATTCCTGATGAATGTCATTCTACCTGGCATTAGACAGATCTCAGTGTAGTCATTTTTATTTGCATTTCCCCAATAGCTAATCATGTTGAAAATTTGTTCATATATCTTTTAGCCTTTTGTATTTCTTCCTCTGAAAGATGTTTATTCATTTTTCAATGTGTTTGTGCTGGGGATGGAACTCAGATTTTTTAAAAAAATTTATCTCTGAACTACACTTCAGCCTTATTTTATTCTTATTTTTTGAAACAAGGTCTCTATAAACGGGAAGATGGCAACCAAGTAAAGCAGCTTTTATCAGCACTGCTGACACTCGATCTCCATAGTGGCAAAAATAACGGCTTACCGAGTCAGAAAATACTATCAATAGAGAAAAGCTATAAATACAAAAGACAGAAAAAAGGAAGACTAGAATAATCTGAGAAGCAGAAAAGAAAGTGGCCCGCTATGGCGGGGGCTGCCGTGCCAATGCCACCATGCCTCACAGAATCAGACTCCAGGGAGGATAAGGAAAGGAGGTGAAATGACCAGTTGCAGTCCAGGCGGATGTAATTCAGCAGTTCTTTCAGCGCGAAGATGAGCTAAAAGTTTCATCGATCAAGCCCATCACTGTCTCCAGGAATTCAGAGTGGAGCTCAAACCAGAAGGGAGATACACCAGCCTTACCACTGAGTACAATAAACAAAAGAATAAAATAGGTCTGCAGGTGTAACTTGGAGGGAGAATGCTCCTGGGTTCCATTCCCAGTAGCCACCCCCCAAACTGAGTCGCACTACATTCCTGAGGCTGGCCTCAAGCCTGTGACCCTCCAGTCTCAGCCTCCCAAACTCTGAGCTTACAGGCTCCTTGTAACTTTATATCGTCTGTGTATTTTGAAGCTGCTCCACTCTGACTTTTGGAACATGAGCTATATTCATATGTGAGGTCTATCTAGAAATGTTTTAGTGTGTGGCTTTGCTATGGTAACAGGTAGAGTTACCACTGCAAGCATTAACTGTTAGGGTAGAGACCGACCTGTAACATGGGACCAGTCCCTTCCCACTGTTCATCTGAGGGGAGCAGGCAGCACTACCTAGAGTCCCTGAGTCAGCGACATCACCCCAGGAGAATGCCGAATAGGAGCCAGGGGATGACGTGTAACCTTTTCCTGAAGATGGAGAGGGGCGCACTGCAGGAAGCCCAGGCCTGTCTGCAGAGCACGGAGCAGGGGGCCAACCGTGCTCGGTGCCCAGAGATGCGCAGCGCAGGCGACAGGACGCAAAGCTCACGTCAACCTCTCAAGGTTCGGAGCTTGTGGATTGATGTGGGTAGATTCTAGCCTCTATCCTCACTGCAAAGTACTTCCTTCCATTTTATATATTGTGGTTAAAAGAAACATTTTGTGCTGAGAAAAGATGGAGTGGGTGGAGGGTCAGGATTCATACCTCCCAGGTCAGGTCCTGGCGTCTCCTCTCGGGGTTCCCGTGAGGCTGCTGTGAGCGTCACTGCTGCCCTCGAGTCCAGCATGGCCCAGCCAGAGCCCGGGCAGGTCCTGTGAGCATGACACTGAACGAGGTGTGCAGAGGCCAGGCAGTGCTGGGTCACAGCAGCTCCACCACGGCCTCTCCCGTCGTTTTATGGTGTGTGGTACTGGGGATGGAGCCCAGGGCCATTCTAGCTCTGAGCTACACCTCCAGCCCTATTTTTCATTTTATTTTGAAACAGGGCCTAAGTAGCTGAAGCTGTCCTCGAACCTCAGCCTCCCAAGCATGCGCCACCATGGCTGGCATCTCACGCACTGTCCAGGGCCGAGTCTGACGCAGTGATGTTGTGGGGCGGCCGGGCGGCAGCCCTGTGCGTGGACTTCCTCACGAAGCAAGCCACCAAGCCGCCCACAGCAGAAATGCGGTCAGGATAACGTGGCACAAACTATTAGCAATATGATTTTATTTAATGACTTTGGAAACAGCCTGTCTCCAGATAATGCCTGAATTCAGTACATAAAAATGGGCAAAGTATTTCAAAACAATGGATCTGAAGTTTCTTCTCCACAGCGTGGCTGTTACTGCTCACTCTGCTGGCCCTCAGGCGCCAGAGCTGCCACAGAGCCCTGGCCCTCGTTGATGTTGCTGATGCATACCCACTGCCCGTCCACCAACTCCTTCCACAGGGTCACCTGGGTGAGGGCACAAACACCACTCTTGCCAGGCTGTGGGCCTGGCGCTCACGGTGGTTCCCCCAGAACTCCACCAAATGTAGGGAAAGGAAGAGACACGCGAGTGAGACACACAGTGGCCGGGGCGGCTGACCAGGGCCACGCCCCACGGTGCCTACGAACGCTGCCTGCAGAAGAAATGGCTCAGGAGTGGAAAGGGTTGTCTCTGGGGAGAGCACAGGGTGCATCTATGAGTCAATGCAGCCGGGCATTCGGGAGGCTGAGTCAGGAGGATCGTGGTTTGTGGACAGCCCCAGCTACTACTGAGGCTCTCTGCAACTCAGACCCTGTTTCATAATAAAGAATAATAATAATAGGGCTGGGGATGTAGCATGGAGGTAGAATACCCTCGGGTTCCATCCCCAGTACTGCAAAAAGAGAGAAAAAGTGTGAGCCTGCAGGGTCAGATGCTTGTAATCCCAGCATGTGGGAGGCTGAGACAGCTAGCCTCAGCTGCTTAGTGAGGCCCTGTTTGAAAATAAAGAATAAAAAATAGGCTGGGCTGGAACACTAGGGTAGAATGCCCCTGGGTTCCACTGCAGTACTGCAAAATAAAAATGTGATTAAAAACCTGAAAACAATGTCAAGTCTTTGTGGAGGCTTGTCTTCACTGGGTTCCCTCTGCTGGAAAGTGACAGGGCAAGTTCTGTAAGAACCAGGCTCGGTGACCCCATGCCGCGTCGGCGAGATTCCCGCAGGGCAGAGGACGTGGAGGCCTTGGAACCTTCTGTGCGCACGGCCCGGGCCCTGGCTTTGGCCGGCGGCGCTTACCTTGTTGTCCCCTCCAGAGACGGCCAGGATATTGGCTGTGATGGGCCAGCTCACGTGCCACACGACGTCATTGAATTTGTGCAGCAACGTGGGTGACCACACGTTGCCTGAGGCGTCGTCACTGGTCCAGATGAAGACAAGGCCGTCCTGCAGGGAGGGCAGGGTTAGAAACGCGAGGCTGCGCTGCTTGAGCAAGCGCGCGGGCGAGGCTGACCTGGAAGCAGCTGACGATGGTGCTGGTGGGTAGGCCGATGGACGGCGCCCATGCCATGTCGCGCACCCAGTTGTTGTGCGCTTCCAGCTTCTGCTCCTCCCTCCACTGGCCGTCCTCCTCCTCCCTGTGGAAAGCAGATTCCAGCTCAGCGTCCTCCGCAGCTCGCACAGGTGCGGGAAGGACGGTGCCCTTGGGGTGACCGGGGTGGCAGGGGTCAGCTCACTTCCAAAGCTTGATGAGGTTGTCGCAGCCGCCAGACGCAAACTTCTTGATGTAAGTGGGCTTCTGTCCTGATGGGGACCACGGCCGGGGCCCAGCTGACCGCGTTGCAGCCGATCTGCAAAGGAGACGTGGCGAGGGTGTGAACCCGAGGCGCAACTGGCCGCGGTGGGTGCAGCGGGCTGAGGGTGGGCGAATGTGCTGCTGTGGACGTCATTACTACGTGTAGTTATACAGAGCAATAATGACTATTTAAAGGAAGTGGTATCAAGACAGAAAACACCAAGTCATAGGCTGCAGTGACTAAGCAGAGAAGAAAGCAGGCGAGGCCGCCCACCCTCGGGAGGCACGGCGGGACCGACGCCACGCACATCCAGGGCCACCGACGGCCCTGGCTTCAGAGGATGTGTTTTTATTATAACTGATGTCATCTGTCTTACGTAATGCTGTAAGTCATGATGCCACCCTAGAATTGATCTCTGTGGTGCATTCTCTATGAACCCAGGAGCGCAGGAGCTTCAAGCAAGTGGGAAGTGCAGTTCTTGTACTGGAAGGGGGTGAGGGGGAGACATCCATGGGGACCAAGGAAGAGAAGAGAGGGCAGAGGAAGCCAGGCGTGGGGGCGCACGCTTGTGACCCCAGCATTCCAGAGGCTGAGCCTGGAGGATCACAGTTCACAGAAAGCCTCAGCTACTTAGTGAGGCTCTTTGCAACTTAGTGAGACCCTGTTTCAAAATAAAGAATAAAAAAATAGGGCAGGGAGTGTAGCTTGGAGGTAGAATGCTCCTGGGTTCCATCCCCAGACTCGCAAAAAAAAAAAAAAAAAAAAAAAAAAGGGCAGAGGTGCAGGAGGAGCCTCAAGGTGTGGGCAGGAGGATCACCAGGGTTGGCCGGGCTGTGAGTCTGAGTCCGAGGCAGGGAACTTCCCTGCTACGCGTCCCTCTGCTCTCGAGCTGCCCGCCCAAACCAGCTGTTGCTGCAGCCTCCAGCAGGAGCCACCTGAGACCACCGCCCGCGTGGCCTGTGGCTCCCTTCTGAGCCTCCAACCGTCCCGCCACATGTCTGCAAAGGCTCCCTGCTCCTTCCCCCTGTTCTCTTGGTCCACACTCTCCTTCCAGCACAGGAACCACAGCCATCACTTACTTCTCTTGAAGCACCAGGGCTCCCAGTTTCACAGAGAGTGGCCTGCAGAGCCCAACTCCAGGGTGACTCCATGGATCACAAGTGTTAAGTTTCAAAGGTTACCAATGACACATTTTCTACCAAAATGTATCCCCCAAACTCAACTTTGAAGTTATAGCCTCCGGCATGTGAGGTGGCTTGTGAGGGAGGGAGTCTGGTAGGCATAGACTTCCAGTGAGGACCTCCCCAGGCGAGAGGCCTGGGCCCCATTGTAATGCAAGCCTGGGGAGGCTGATACAGGAGCATTGCAGGCTCGAGGCCAGTCTCAGCAAAGAGCGAGACTCATCAACATAATGACCCTGTTTCCAAATAAATAAAACTGGGCCAGAGGCATAGCCCACAGAGAGAGAATGTCTCTGAGTTCAATCTCCTAAATAGATAAACTGGTATCCGTATAAAAAGGATAGGGAAGAGTCAGGCTAGGTGGAGTGGCGCAACCTGTAATCCCAATATTTGAGAGGATCATAGGTTCGAGACCAGCCTCAGCAACTTAGCGGGACCTTGTTTCTAAATAAAAATAAATGACATAGGCTGGGAAGGGGGTGAAAGGGCTGGGGCTGTAACTGAGAGGAAGAGTTCCACAGCCAAGTCCCCAGTGGGATCGGGGGTGCGTGTCAGAAGCTCACCGAGGCCCAGCAGTGCCAGTCAGAATGGCAATCGCCAAGAACTAGCGCGGCGAGGACACGGGGAGCAGTGTGTGCTCGCTGCCGCAGGCTGTAATCAGCGCCACAGAGCCCGCCACGCGCAGGGACAGCGCCAGCCTGTGACCCAGCTACGCCACTCCTCAGCATCCACCCAGAAGTACAGGTAGATTTCCACAAACCCACGTTTATAGCCGCGCAATCCACACTAGCCCAGTTATTCAACCTGCCTCCCCGAACTCAGAAGCTGTGCTGCCTGCGGGCAGTGGCGTGTGCCCATAACCCAGTACTTGGGAGTCTGCGACAGGAGGATCGCAAGTTCGAGGCAGCCTCAGCAACTAAGAAAGGCCTTGTTTCCAAACAAAAGGGGAGGTGGGCTGCAGGTGTAGCTCAGAGGCAGAATGCCCCTGAGATAAGTCCCCAGTACAAAAATAAAGACTGCGGGACCGGCGCAGGGACCACAGCATCTGGGTGCCATGTGTTACGTGAGCAAAGCCTGATAACTTATCCTTGGCATGGCCAAGAGAACTGCAAACCTCGCACGGGGTTCTGGCCTGTGCTCGCCGTTTCGCAGAGGCCGGGTGTGTGGGTTTGACGTAGGTGTGGCGTCAACACAGGGTGGGGGTTTCAGGTGGTCTCAATGCTATGCAAACAATACATACCCAGGCGTCAAGTCTAACTTTGAGCCGGGCGTGGGGGCGCACCCTCGCAATCCCAGCACACGGGAGGCCTCAGCTACTTAGCGAGGCCTCCACAACTCAGTGAGACCCTGCTTCAAAACAAAGAATACAAAGTAGGGCTGGGGGTGTAGCTCGGAGGTAGAATGCCCTGGGTTCCATCCTCAGTCTCTCTCTCTCACACACACAGACACACACACACACACACACACACACACACACACACCCTGATGCCTGAGCAGTTGCCTACTTTCATACTACATTGTCTACAAAGTAAGCTTTTGAGTTGCTTCAGGGAAGGACGACATTGAGTCCTGAATCTGAATAGTGGTGCCAACATGCAAGAAACAAGGTCAGGGGACGGGTTTGCTGTGTGAATTCCACGCAGACTTAGAACGAGACCAGGCTACCCGCACAAGAGCACCAAAGACTCGGGCGATCCAGGCCTGCCACTCCCTCCCTCTGTTGGATTCATTACTTGTGGTAATGGGGATTGAACCCAAGGCCTTGTGCATGCAAGGAGAGAAAGTTATAGACACACACACACACACACACGCACACACACCACTAAATTTGTGTGTGAAGGGCTACCAGGGATTGAACCCAGGGGTGTTCTACCTCTGAGCTATACTCCTAGACTTTTTTTTTGTTGTTTGGAAACAAGGTCTTGCTAGGCAGATGAAAGTCTCACTATGTTGAGGCCGTCCTCAAACCTGCAATCCTCCTATCTTAGCCTCTGGTATTACAGGTATGCAGCACCACACCCAACTATAGACAAATACTCCCCCCCCCCCCCCCCCCCCCGTAACGGGGATGGAACCCAGGGACATTCAACCTTCGAGCTACACTCCCAGCTCCATTTTTTATTCTATTTTATTTTTGGAACAGGATCTCACTGAGTTGCAAAGGGCCTAAGTAGCTGAGGGTGTCTGTGAACCAAGATCCTCCTGTCTCAGCCTCCTAAATGCTGGCATTACAAGCGTGCGCACCATGCCCGGCTTAGACAAATATGTTTGATGAACATAGATGCAAGAATTCTTAATCAAATATTAGCAATTTGCCTTAAAACCCACACTGGGAAGATTGTGCATCATCACCAAGCTGGTTTCATTCTAGGGAAGCAAGTCCGGTTCAACGTAGGTCAGTCAATAAATGTAATCGTTCTCATAAAGCAATGACAAAACCACGTGATGATCTCAACATGCAGAAGCATCTAACAAAACCCAAGGCCCATTTAATGTTAAAAACAGTGGAGAAACTGGAGGCACAAGGAGCACTACAAAGAGAGTGCGATAAAGCCAACTCCAACATTACACTGAACGAGGAACAACTGAACAGATTTATTTCCTCTAAAACTGGGAAGAAGGCATGGAAGACCCACGATCGGCACTTACTCAATGCAGTGTGTGTGTTATTAGGGATTCACGTCAGAGGCATTCCACCTCTAGGCTACACCCTAGCCCTGTTCTACTTGGGAACAGGGTCTCGCTAAATTGCTGGAGCTGTCTGTGAACCCAGAGTTCTCCTGTCTCAGCCTCCCAGGTGCTGATGGGTTGCAGGCAAGCGCCACCAGTCCAGCTGTCAATATTGTTCTTGAGCTGAGTTGATGGCGCACGCTTGTAATCCCGGTGCTTGGGAGGCTGAGACAGGAGGATTGTGCAGGTTTGAAGCCAGCCTCAGCTACTTAGTGAGACCCTGTTTCCAAATAAAGTATAAAATAGGTCTGGGAGTATAGCCCGGAGGTATAAAAGCCCCTGGGTTCCCACCCTCAGTACCACCCCCCCACACACACACACTTATTTATTTCTTAAAATCTTATCAGCCAGGGCAATTTATTTGGCAAGAGAAGAAAATTAAAGGGAAATAAATCGAGATAGTGGAATTTAAATTATCTCTATTTGCAGATGATATGATTCTATACTCAGAAGACCCAAAAAACTCAACCAGAAGACTCCAGATCAGATATACAAATTCAGCAAAGTAGCTGGGTACAAAATCAACTAACAATAATCAATAGCTTCTTTTTTTTTTTTTTTGCGGATCTGGGGATGGAACCCAGGGGCATATGACCCGAATTATACCCCCTGCCCCATTTTTTATTCTTTATTTTGAAACTGGGTCTGAGTTACAGAGGGTCTCTCTAAGTAGCTGAGGCTGTCCATGAACTGCAATCTACCTGTCTCAACCTCCTGAATGCTGGGATTACAAGCGTGCACCACCACACCCGGCTTTTTTGTGTGTGTGTGGTACTGGGGTCCTGGAAACCATTCTACCTCTGGGCTATACTTCCAGACCTATTTTATATTTTTATTTGGAAACAGGGTTTCTTAAGCCAGCAGGGCTGGCTTCGAATTAACAATCCTCCTGTCTCTGCCTCCCAAGCGTGGGGATTACAAGTGTGTGCCACCGGGCC
This sequence comes from Muscardinus avellanarius, assembly GCF_963383645.1. Classification (NCBI taxonomy): domain Eukaryota; kingdom Metazoa; phylum Chordata; class Mammalia; order Rodentia; family Gliridae; genus Muscardinus; species Muscardinus avellanarius. The sequence continues at coordinate 7,952,125 of NC_137808.1, read as the reverse complement.
CGGCATTATTTTTTTTTCTTTTTTTTTTTTTAGTAGTACCTCTGAGCTACATCCCCAGCCCTATTTTATTTTTATTTTTGAAATAGGGTCTCACTAGGTTGATGAAGAGTCTCACTACTTGCTGAGGCTGGCCTCGAACCTGCAATTCTCCTGTCTCAGCCTCTCAATTACTGGGATTACAAGCTTGCACCAATACACCTGGCTTAATAGCTTTTCTATACATCAATCACAAATCCGCTAAAAAGAAGTCCAGAAAACATTCCATTCACAGTAAGGCTAAAAACAAAAGGAATAAACCTAAAAAAAGTGGTAAGAAGGCCAGGCATGGTGGCACACACTTGTAATCCCCGTGCTTGGGAGGCAGAGACAGGAGGATCGCGCATGTTCGAAGCCAGCCTCACTGGCTTAAGAGACCCTGTTTCCAAATAAAAATATAAAATAGGTCTGGGAGTGGAGTTCCATCCCCAGTACCACCACTAAAAAAAAAAAAAAAAAGTGGTAAGAAACCCCTACAATAAAAATCACAGATACTGAAGAAAGAAACTGAAGAAGACAGAAGACTATAGGAGATGGGAAGACCTCCGGTGTTCTTGGAGAAGTAGAATTAATAGTCAAAAAGTCCATGATACTCTGGGAAGGTACAGGCGTGGTGGTACACATCTGTAATCCCAGTCCTTGGGGAGGTGAGACAGGAGGATGGATCACAAGTTTGAGCCTCAGCAACTTGGGAGACTCTGCAACCTAGTGAGACTATTTCAAAGCAAAAAAAAATAAAAAAATAAAAAATAGGGCTGGGATTGTAGCTCGAAGGTAGAATGGTCCTGGGTTCGATCCCTACTATCAAAGGAAAAGTCATTCTTTAGGGGGGAAAAAGGCCTAAAATTCATGTAAGAACAAAAGACCTAGAATAGCCAATGCAATCCTAAGCAATAAGAACCGTGCAGGAGGTATCATGATACCTGACTTCAAACTGAACTACAGGACTACAGTTACAAAAACAGCATGGTATTGGCACAAAAAAACAGGCCCATAGACCAATGGAATAGAACAGACGATACAGAGAAAAATCCTCACACCTGAGGCCAATGCTTTTTGACAAAGGTGCCGAAGGCATACGTTGGAGAAAAGAGCCTTTTCAACAAAGGGCGTTGGGAAAATGGATGTGCACATGCAAGAATGAAAATAGAATCTGCTCCTTGCACAAAAGCGACTCGAGATGGATCAAGCGGGACGTGGGGCGCACGCCTGCAATCCCTGTACTGGAGAGGCTGAGACAGGAGGATGGAAATTCAAAGCCTCAGCAACTTAGTGAGGCCCTTGGCAACTTAGCAAGACCCTGCTTCAAAAAAATACATACATACATACACTAAATGGGTGAGAGTGTACGTAAGAGGGCAGACTGCCCCTGGGTTCAACACAAAAACCTTAAAAAAAAAAAAGGATCAAAGACCTAGAAATTAAACCAGAACATTTGCAAGACCCCTATAGCTCAAGAAATGACAAAGACAATCAATAAGTGGGTGCCACCAAACTAAAAGCTTCCGTAAAGGAAAGGAAGCAATCAAGAGTCTGAAGAGAGAGCCTACAGATCTGGAGGACAACTTGGCCCCACTCCTCTGAGAGGACTAATATCTAGAATATATAAAGATTCAAGACAATGTCTCCCCCCCAATTCCAATTAAGAGATAGGCTATCGGGCCAGGTGTGGGGGCACATGCTTGTAAGACCTTGGAGCATTCAGGAGGCTAAGACAGGAGGACCACAGGTTCACAGCCAGCCTCAGCAACTTAGTGAGGCCCTGTTTCTAAATAAAAAATAAGGCCAGGCCAGGCGTGGTGGCGCACGCTTGTAATCCCCATGCTTGGGAGGCGGAGACAGGAGAATTGCGCAGGTTTGAAGCCAGCCTTGCTGGCTTAAGAGACCCTGTTTCCAAATAAAAAATATAAAATAGGTCTGGGAGTGTAGCCCAGAGATAGAAGGGTTTCCAGGAACCCCAGTACCACTACCGAAGGAAAAAAAAAAGCGCACACTTGTAATCCCAGGATTTGGTAGGCTGAGACTGGAGGACTGTGCAGGTTCAAAGCCAGCCTCAGCTACTTAGTGAGGCCCTTTGCAACTCAGTGAGTTCCTGTTTCAAAATAAAGAATAAAAAATAGGACTGAGGATGTAGCTTGGAGGTAGAATGCCCCTGGGTTCCATCCTCAGTAACACACACACACACACACACACACGCACACACACACACATACACACAAGAGCTGGGGGTATTGCTAAAAAATAGAATGCTCCTGGGTTCAATTCCCAGTACACTATCAAAACAAAGTTGGCTACTGAAATGAATACTTTATCAAAATAAGAAATATAAATGACAACACAAATATGAATAACTGTTCAACATCATTAGCAGTTAAGGATGTGCAAGCAAAACTATTATGAGATTCCATCTGACCCCAAAGAGAATGGCAATCATCATGAATACAAACTACTAATAAATGCTGGTGAGGACGTGGGGAAATAAGAACTATTATACACTGTTGGTGGGTTGTAAATTAGTACAACCACTTTGGAGGTCAATGTGGGCTTTTTTCAAAAGGCTAAGAATGGAACCACCATGTGATCCAGCAACCCCACCAAAGGAGCTGAAGTTAAAATACTACAGTGATTGCCGGGCATGGTGGCGCACGCTTGTCATCCCCGCGCTTGGGAGGCGGAGACAGGAGGATCGCGCAGGTTCAAAGCCAGTCTTGCTGGCTTAAAAGACCCTGTTTCCAAAAAACAAAAAAAAAAAATGGGTCTGGGAGTGTAGCCCGAAGGTAGAAGGGTTTCCAGGAACACCAGTACCACCAAAATAAATAAATAAATAAATAAATTAAAACACTACAGTGATCTAAGAATACCCACGTTTATAGCAGCACAATCGACAATAACAAAATTATGACACTTAGGTTTCCACCAACAGATGAACGGATGAGAAAATGTGGTCTACAGACCAATGAAATTTTACTTAGCCATAAAGAAGAATAAAACTATGTCATTTGCAGGAAAATAGATGTTACTAGAGATTATGCTAAGTGAGACCCGATAGTCTCAGCAAGTCAAGGGTCGTATGTTCTCACATGTGGAAGCTGGAACAAGAAACAGGAAGCAGAAGGGACTTGAGGCCAATGAGGAGAGCGGGGGGGTGGGGAGGGGGACCGAAGGGGACAGTTCAAGTAAGGCTATGGCCACGCAAGACTTCACTACCAATCTCACTGACAAGTATGGGGGGGGGAGTATACCAAAGGAAACACTCCAAGTGATGTGCGCATGCGTGTATGTATTGCTTTGAATCACACTATAGTATGTAATTACACTGCACCATTAAAATTATAAAAAATAAGAGACATGGACAGGCAACATGGATTAAAAATAAAAAATCCACCTACTCGCCTTAGAGGCTATGATATTCACATACTAAAGGCAAAAAGATGAAGAGAGGTTTTTTTTATTTTTTGTGGTACTGGAGATGGAACTCGGAGGCCTTCTACCTCCGGGCTACACTCCCAGACTATTTTATATGTTATCTGGAAACAGGGTCTCGCCAAGTTGCTGAGAGCCTCACTAAGTAGCCGAGGCCGGCTTCAAACCTGTGCGATCCTCCTGTCTCAGCCTCTCAAGCGCGGGGATGACAAGCGTCCACCACGCTCGGCTGAAGAGAGATATTTTATACAAAAGGGGACTGAAAGAACACAGGGGTAGCTACTCTCATAACCTACTAAGTAGAATTCAAGTCAATACATACCAGAAGAGATGAAGAAGGTTGCTATAGCATCTCATGCAGGCCTTGAGCCAAAGTTCGGTCAGGGGACCGCAGGAGCCCCATCAAGTATGAATAGCATCTCCTTCTTCAAAAAATCATTTTAAGATCATTTGGATTAATATGCATAATTGGAATCTTATGTATAAGCATTTTAACTAAATTTGATGGGCAACGACACGCGAGAGACTGAGTCAGCAAGGACCTTTTTTCCCAAGGATAAAGTTTGGGCCAAAGATTGAGTTCAAAGTGACCTTAGTTCGGGCCAACATATAAGATTAAGTTCGAGCTGGCCTTGTGATGAGACGAAGCATACTTTCTGTGATTTATTAAATGTCTGGCACCCTGCCCTGAAGTCTGTTAAAGACTTTTTCTGTTCTTGAAGTTTTTGCTTGCATAACTGTGGTTTTGCCTACTCTGCCAAGAAAAGAAAGTATAAAGATTGTAACAAATCCTGAATAAAGTCGGAGGAGCTGCCATCTGGTCTCCTGTGTCAGTCTTCTCTCGCTCGACCTCGACTCTTCTCTCACCAGCACACGACCCCTGACTCCTGCTGGGGCTGGATCCCGACAGGTCACTTCTTACAACCCAGCAAGACAATGTGAGAGTAAACAGGCCCAAACGACAGGGCACCCACCACGTAAGACAAATACCACCCGACATCGAGACTTAGACGCCAACTCAGTCCTGGACCCTACAACACACCTGTCAATAAACAATCTTCAGACCTAAGGATGACTATAACCCGAATGGACTTGACACACAATTATAGATTATTTCCCCCAGCAACAACTGAATTCACATTCTTCTCTGCTGCTCATCACGGACCTCTTCCAAAATAGACCACACTCTAGACCACAAAGTAAGATACCAGTAAATTCAAAAAAATGTATATAATACCTTGCTTCTTTTCAAATGATAATGGGTTGAAATTAGAACTCAAAAGGAAAAAAAATATAGAGGAATTACAGAAATACATGGAGATATAATCTTAATACTTGGGAAGCTAAGACAGGAGGATCATAGGTTCAAGGCCAGCTTCAGCAACCTTAGGGAGACCCTGTTTCAAATTAACAACAAAAATGGTCTGGAGGTGTCGCTGTACCCAATCCTTAGCACCACTCAAAAAAAAAAAAAAAAATTTTTTTTTTCTTCACAGAGAAAAACAAAAGACCCAGAACATCCAAGGCAACTCTGAGCAGTAAGAGCCTGCTGGAGCCTCATAACACCCGACTAAAAATTATACTTCAGAACTATACTAACCAGAAACGCCCGGCATTGGCAAACACACACACAGAGAGACAACAGAACAGAAGATATAAGAGAGATAAGTTAAAAATTTTTTTTTCCCCTGAGGTGCTGGGATCTAACTCAGGGCTTTGCACATGGTAGGGAAGCACTCTGCCACTGAGCTATATCCCCGGCCCACCAGCTGATTTTTGAAAAAGGCACCAAAAACATATTTTGGACAAAAGACAGCCTTTTTAACAGATGGTGCTGAGAAAACTAGATACATGAAGAAAAATAAAACTAGAACGTATCTCTCACCCAGCACAAAAGTCACCTGAAGATGGATACAAGATTACAAATTAGCCAGGCGTGGTGGCTCACACCTGTAATCCCAGTATTTGGAGGCTGAAACAGAAGACCCTCCACAACTTGGTGGGGCCGTTTCAAAATAAAAAGGAAACAGAGTGGGGGGTGTAGCTCTGAGGGAGAATGAAGATATAATATAATCTCAATACTTGGGAGATTGAATGGGTTCAATCCCAAGTACCAAAAACAGACACATACAAAAAACTACAAATAGAATCACTAGAGAAAAACACTAAAACCCAGGACCAGGACCAACTCTCCAACACATAGGCACCGGTAGAGACTTCCTCAGTAAGTCCCCTACAGCTCAGGAAATAGACTGAGAATCAGGACATGGGGTGTTAGGGTCCGAGAGTCACCCCCTTACCCAAATAACGAAGGACACACCAAGGTTGCAACTCACAAGCAGAGTTTATAGTGCTGCAGCTCTCACTGGCATGCCAGGGGTCGAGACTCCTTCACTAGCTTGACTGTCAGTAGAGGAATTGCCCAGCAGCTACCAGAGGGAGCCTCTGGCCGAGCTAGCGTTCAGCCTCAGTAGACAGCAAGGAAAGTGGTCGGAGCTCGACCCTGAGCACACTTCAGGCTCTATTTTTATAGCCCCTGGAGGGGTGGTTACACACGTCACAGCCCGCCAAAAGGTAGGATATAACCAATCAGATAAGAAGGTAAACAAGTACAACCAATAATTTCAAAAGAAAGCACACACACACTTGAATTACAGCAAATAGTCTTAAATGACAGCCTTTCTACGTCACTGCCCGCCAAAGAGTGACTTTCTCTTTCATGCTTGGTTACTATGGCAACCTTCAGCTCGGCCCCTGAGTACTGACCGTTTGAGGAGCCCTCCGGGTGCTTCCTTGAGATAAAGTTGCGGTGAGCTTGGGCCTCACTTCCAAGAAAAATAGCTTCATTCCCTAAATTACTTTATACTATTTTAAAATATCTCAAACTTTAAAAAACAATTCTTAACATCAAGAATTTTGAAAAACAAGTCTATCCTTAAAATAATTTCTAATAGTAACCTAGGTTTTTAAATTAAAACAACTTTTAACATTAAGGTAGCTGGGACATAAGCAAGCAGTTTCACAGAAGCCAGAACTCAGGCAGTTATCATAAGCAGGAACTTACAAGTTGTACTTTATATTGGCAAGTGGGGTTACCGAAGCAGAGACTCACAGTTTTATTCTAGGTTAATTCTTCACATTTTAATTTTATCAGGAGAGGGGAATGTTTCCTCACAGTACTCTCACATGTTTTTGTTACTCTCTTACTTCTACAAGGGTCCTATTTTAATTCTAATATCCTGCTTTCTTATTTCTAGTAGATTCCCTATACTAGTATTGTCAATATCTTAGATTCTTCTTCCTGCATTCCTTCAGGGGCGCCACCACATCCTAAAGCTTCTTGCAAAGTAAACAATCAAGAGTCTGAAGAGAGACCACAGAATGGGAGACAACCTTTGCCAGCTACTCCATGGTACAGGTCCAATGTCTAGGTCCAATATAAACTCAAAAACGTAGCCCTGAAAAAGAATTAAAAATGCATATTTGAACCATATAGACATTTCTCAAAAGAAGAAATACAAATGGCTAACAAATATACAAAAAAAATGTTAAACATCCACAGCCATCAGGGACATGCAAATCCAAACTGGGATTGCATCTAGCTCTGTTGGAAATGGCAACCATCGAGAACACAAACAATAATTAACGCTGGCTAGGATGTAGGGAAATTGGAACGCTTACACACTGTTGGTGGGATTGTAAATTAGTGCAGAACCTAGAGATCATTAGGGAGGCTCCTCAAGAGAATTGGAACAGAACCACTGTGAGACCGGCCATGTCACGCCTGGTGCCCTTCCTAAGAAACTCAAGTTAGAATACTATAGTGATGCACGCATCTCCATGTTTATAGGAGCCAAGCTATTCCCAACAGCAAAATTATTGAACCAACCCAGGTTTTCATCAACAGGTGAATATAGAGAGAAAATATACACACAATGGAGTTCCACGTAGAATGGACATTATGTCGCCTGCAGGCAAATGGATGGGGCAGGCGAGCCTCACGCTAACGTCAGCCAGCCCCAGGATCACAGGCCACACGCTTTCTCTCATATGAAAGGGCACGGTGGGAAGGCAAGGCTACGTGGCGCTCTGCACCTCTGTGAATCTCTCAGGCATAACCATGGAGCACCGATAAAGTCAGTAAGAATAAATAAGACTGTCAAGCAACACAATGCGCCCAACACAATGGCAGCGAGTGCAGAAGCGTGCACTCTTAATAGCTGAAACGCTCCTCACTGAACGGCGACCAAGATGTCTACGTCTACAGCGGAGCATCGCTCAGCCGCCAGAGGATCAGCGCTGGTCACGCTGACGCGCATGACCATGAACATCTGGAAGCCTGTGCGTCTCTTAGTTTCTTCTCTCAGTCAGGAATGTTTGTGCAAACTGTTAAGACAGAGTCGTGGCTCAATAACGTTGAGCTTTCCACGACTGTCCACAACGTTTTCTGGACCCCCCCCCCACACACACACACACTTCCTTCCTGCTGGTCTGGGGATGGAACCCAGGGACATTCAACCTCCGAGCTACACACCCTGCCCTATTTTTTCTTTATTTTAAAACAGGGTCTCACTAAGTTGCAAAGAGCCTCACTAAGTAGCTGAGGCTGTCCACGAACCGCGATCCTCCGGTCTCAGCCTCCCGAATGCTGGGATGACAAGCATGCACCACCACGCTTTGTTTTTCTTTTTTTTTTTTATGATACTGGTAGAATGCCAGCTACACCCCAGCCCTATTTTATTTTCAAAAAGTCTAGGTGGTGGAGGGCCTAAGCTGTGGAGGCTGGCCGCAAGCCTGCGATCCTACTGTCCAGCCTCCAGAGTATGGGGATTCCGCCCAGTGGGACTGGTCCGGCCCAGGAGCACAGGGGCTGTATCCCTTGGATGCCTTTTCTAACCACACTCACTTCTAGGGGTTCCTGTGGCACTTCAGAGCATGTGAGCCAAGGTGTGGACGGCTGACGTGGTGAGCCCGTGGCTGCCCCGGCTCTCCCCATTGGGGTTCACAGAGGGAGTCCCCACAGCTGAGATGCTGGTGCTGTTGCTGGCCTTCAGCAGCCCCTTCCCACCCACGTTCCAAGGCAGGCTGCACTCACGGTGTGGGCGTTGTTGATATTCTTCGCTTCCCACTGGCCCTCCCTGGTGTAGGTCAGCAGAGAGATGGCCCCATCAGAGTTGCCGCACGCCAGGATCAGGCCGTCGTCATGGAGAGCCCAGCAAACAGAGTTCACTGAAGGGGAGGAGAGGAGCAGGCCCTGAGCTGCGGACCTTCATCTCCCAGGTTTATTTTTACCACTAGCCTGAGAGGACCACAGGAATTGACAGACTGGGATAGCTGTAATTTTTTTCTATTGAAAAAAAAAAAAAGCCAACAAATTGGGCATGGTGGGTGCATGCCTGTAATCCCAGTACTTGGGAGGCTGTGGCTGGAGGACCACAGGTTCCGGGCCAGCCTCTGCAACCTAATGAGACTCTCGTCAAACTAATGAGACCCTGTTTCAACATAAACAAATTTTAAGAAGGGCAGAGCTGGGCATAGTGGCACATGCTTGTAATCCCCGCACTGGGGAGGTGGAGACAGGAGGATCGCACAGGTTCAAAGCCAGTGCACTGGCTTAAGAGACCCTGTTTCCAAATAAAAATATAAAAAATAGGTGTCTGGGAGTGTAGCCCGGAGGTAGAAGGGTTTCCAGGAACCCCAGTATCATCAAAATTAAATAAGTAAATAAATATAAATAAATAAATAAAAAAGGGCAGAGAGTGAAGCTCAAAAAAGACTGCCCCTGGTTTCAATCTCCAGTACCAACCCTGCCTCCCCCAAAATCTGTTACCTAATGTTTCTTCAGTCTGTCTTGAAAAAGTAGAGAGGAGAACAGCCTGGGAATGAAGGCCAGCACTTGCAGTGACTTAACTTCAAAAAAGACCGTGCTGCTCCCTCCTCAAGCTCAGGTCTCGACCTTGGACCAGCAGCAGGGAGCCACACACCTGAGGAGTCGTGTCCCGAGTGCTCAAGTGCTCGTGGGTCTTCTCCCAGGTGCCGCCCTCCTCCTTCCAGATGATCACTCTGCGGTCGTAGGAGCAGGAGGCCAGGATGCTGCCGTACATGGGGTGGGCCCAGGCCACCTGCCACACGGGGCCTTCGTGTCTGCAGAGAGGCGAGGCTGCTCAGGTGCCCTGCCAGGCACCATTTACATTCTGCACACAACTGACTGGCTTCCCTGGCAGGCTGAGATGGCACAGAGGGTCACTCCAGAAGGGAAGATTACTGGACAGTGAGGACCCTGATGCCCACACAGGTCAAATGACTTGAGGCCACACAGCCCGTGGCGTTCAGGTTGCACAGACCACTCTGAATCAGCAGCAGCCGGGCACACTGAAGGCCCGCCGGTGCCGGGCACTGTCGGGACCTCCACGCATGGCCTGAGCAGGAAGCGGGCTGAGCCCCATCTGAGGGTAAGTGGATGGAGAAGCCAGGGAAGGCTGCTCCTTGCCCGGGTCTTCTGGAGGAAATATGGGAGGTGAACTGGGACAGCGGCACTCACCCCCTGAGGTCGGTGATGAGGATCTGCCCTCAGTTGCGCACATCGAAAATCTTGACAGACCTGTCTGAGGAGCAGGTTGCTAGGCGGGTTCCCTAAAAGTCCCTCTGGGCGTCGTGCTGCAAAGGGAAGACAGCTCAAGAAGCTGGGCGAGCAGCTGAAGTGGGGCAGTCACCAGCAGTGCTGTCAGGACCCATCTCCCTGACATCACTGAGCTTGGCGAATCACCACCCTGGACAGGAAGCTAGCGTGGGGACCTGCACTTCCCTGCTAGGGAGCCTCTTACTGGAATGGACAAGCCATAGCCAGACGGTTTTGCACATCCTCTGTGAGCTCCAGGGAAGGCCCCATCCCACCTCATGATGGGGGTGGGGACAAAGCTGGACTGGCATCCTCCTTTCTCTCCAGACCCCTGGGCTACTGGGGAAGGGACCCTAAGCCTGATGCTTGTGGGTCTCTACAGTCCACTTCTGGCCTGGACAGAGTTCCACACAGGTGCCTGGGTGCCTTCCTCTGGCCCAACCCTGGGTCCTTTGTGGACCTGTCTCTGGCCTTTCTGGTCAACTTCCTTCATCTAGTGAGCTGGCAAGCCAGACTCTCCACCAAGGGAAGCAACGCCCGGAGTTGCTGTCGGCAGCCTTGCAGCTCGGGGACCCGACTCCTAGATGCTGCCCGACCCCCAGCAGCTGCTGCCCATAGCTCCTTCCCGTTGGGACACCTGTTCTCCTGGGAACCGTGTAGATGCTCCTTGACCCAGGCTCCTCCTCTGCTGGCTCCGCCTCTGCCACTGGGTGCCACTTTCCTAGCTGTCCCCCCTGGGGTCAGGAACGCTCACTTGTCACTGGTGTGGTTACCAGGAGCAAGTCCTTCCTTTCCAAGGAAGCACTTGTATTGGTCTCAACGCTCCTTTCTCCCCTCCCTACCCAAAAACAACAGTGTGTGTGTGTCTCTGAACCTGGGGGCATTCTACCCCCGAGCTAACCCTAGCCCTATTTTATTCTTTAATTTGAAACAGGGTCTTGCTAAGTTGATGAGTCTTACTACTTTCTGAGGCTGTCCTCAAACCTGTGATCCTTCTGTCTCAGCCTTCCAAGTACTGGGCTTACAGGCATGAGCCACCACACCCGGCTCGGATTCTCTGAAGCCAGCCCCTCTGCTCCGAGGCCTTGCTGACCCGGGAGACAGGCAGTGCAGGTGGATTCCAAAGCTCTTCTCCAGCACATGCTAACTCACCATGGGAAGAAATGTATGTCCCCAGGAGATTCCACCTCATCTCCCTGGCTCATTTGCTGGCAGCTTTTGAATACACTCACCTCTCAGTTTCCATATCTTTTTTTGTTTTGTTTTTGTGCTACTGGGGGTGGAACCCAGGGACTTTTCAACCTCTGAGCTACACTCTCAGACCTATATTTTTATATTTTATTTGGAAACAGGGTCTCACTAAGTTGCTGAGAACCTCACTAAGTAGCCAAGGCTGGCTTCGAGCCTGTGCGATCCTCCTGTCTCAGCCTCCCAAGCGCTGGGATTACAAGTGTGCGCCACCACGCCCAGCTTTTCCACATCTTTACATGGGCCTAATGATTACGTCTGCTTCAAGAGTTGCTACGTGGGGTTTTCTGTGTTTGGAGTGTGTGTGTGTTACTGAGAATGGAACCCAGGGGTACTCTACTTCTGAGCTATACCCTCAAACCTTTTTTAAACTTTGAAACAGGGTCTCACTAAGTCACTGCAGGCTGGCCATGAATCTGTGATCTTCCTGTCTTAGCCTCCCAAGTACTGGGATTACAAGCATGTGCCACCACGCCTGGCTCAGTAATTATTATTTTGCCTTATCTGTTCCTCATATAAATAGGGGCATGCCCATTATTTTTCCCATGAGGAAACTGAGGCTGGCTCACCAAGTTCCTGGCTATGAAGTCTCTGTTGAGATCTTTATGCCCATGGTGCCACACCATTTTCAAGGAGGTGTGGTCTTTTTTTTTTTTTTTTGAGGGTCTGGGGATGGAACCCAGGGGCATTCGACCTCCAAGCTACACCCCCTGCCCTGTTTTTTATTCTTTCTTTTGATCCAGGGTCTCACTAAGTTGCGGGGGGGCCTCACTAAGTAGCTGAGGCTGTCCCTGAACAGCAATCCTCCTGTCTCAGCCTCCCAAAATGCTGGGATTACACGCATGCGCCAGCTAGACTGAAACCAAAGAACTTACACAACTCTGTGACCAGCGACTTCTCAATAACCCCAAAGCACAGTTAGTGCACAGGTGGGGAGGGTGGGAACCCAGAATGAAACCCTGTAAGCCGACTGATCTGGGTCTTGTTCAAAGGCCGCTGGGACTGCCTGGCCCTATCTGAAGCAGGCGAGTTGTTCCTGCTGGAGACTTTAACCTCGTACAGTGAGCTCTGTGGTGCTCTTTCTTCACGTAACCCTTACCCACTGGCACTGAGAAGAGGCAGCAGGAAGAATATGGCAGGGAGAACACAGCGACACCTCTGTACCTGCACAGCCCCCGTCCCAGAGCACAGCACTGTGCTGGCCGAAGAGAGGGCCCCGAGCCCCACACCATCCCATGTGCCCCTCAACACAGCGACGGGCTCTGACAGCCCTGCCAACTCAGGGACACTGTGGGGATAATGACAAAGGCCTCACTCAAACTAGTGCAAAGCCACGCCCGCCTTCAGGAATGACCAAGAGAAAGTGAGCTAAAGCCAAACCTCCTTCCTCCCAGGAAGGCCCAGCAGGAGGGTTAAATACTTACAATCATGTCCTCCTGGGAGGTGTCCACGGTGTTGGTTACTGACACCTAGAACCAAAAACACAGCTGGTGACTTGAGTGATGGCAGTTCCCACACCATCCTCTCCTGAGGCCCACAGGCGGCTTTTCAGATTCTCAATGGCATGTGTTCCCTCGCTCACGCATGCGCTCTACAGACACTTGCTCTGAGTTCCTTCTCAGGGGCGCACCTTGCTGAGGATGCATACAGACAGGAGCGCGAGGCAGCTCTGGCCACTGAGAAGCTGCTCATCCAGAAGCCAGCACGGGAAGATAAATGCTTTAATGTGGTGTGCACACCTTACAGGAGCCTGCCCTGCGAGGCCGACATGAACTGCGACTTGGGAGGCTGAGGCAGGGGGGCTGCAAGTTCAAGGCCAGCCTGGGCAATGCAGTGAGACCCTGTGTAAAAAATGAAAAATAAAAAGCCAGGCACGGCAGTGCACACCTGTAATCCCAGTGCTTGGGAGGCTGAGCCAGGAGGATCGCAGATTTGAGTTCATCCTTAGCAACTTAGTGAGCCTCTCAGCAACCTAGTGAGACCCTGTTTCAAAAGAAAAAATAAAAAAGGCTGGGGTGTAGCTCAGAGGTAGAATGACTATAGGTTCAATCCCTAGTATCGCAAAAACAAAAAACCCATGGTTGTTATCTAAGACTTGGCAACCTGACATACACCTCTCCTGAGGCTGCTCCTTGGCCTACCACTGGTGACAGATCATGGACTGTCACGCCTAGTGGCATTCAGGGTTCAAAAGTTTATGGGGCTGGGACACAGCTGTCATGGCCACCAACCTCCTCCCCATTCAGTTGCGACCAGGCCCCTTTTTGAAAACTCTAAGTGAAACCCCAACTTGCTGGATTCTTGGACATTTTCAGCCCCAAACATGTACAACACTTTCTGCTGTTTCTTCTCTCCCTAGAAGGGGAGCTCTTGAGAGCTATGGTCTGAGTCATGCTCAGTTCTTAATCTCTTCAAACCATTTAGCAAAGGCCAGGGGCAGTGGTGCAGGCCTGTAATCCCAGTAACTGTGGAGGCTGAGGAAGGACTACAGGTTTAAGCCCAGTGTAGGTACTTAGTGAGACCCTGTCTAAAAAAAAAAAAAAAAAAAAAAAAAAGCTGGGCGTGGTGGCACACACTTGCAATCCCAGCATTCGGGAGGCTGAGACAGGAGGACTGAGGTCATGGCCAGCCTCAGCTACTTAGTGAGGCCCTTTGCAACTCAGTGAGACCCTGTTTCAAAATAAATAATAAAAAAAAATGGGGCTAGGGGTGTAGCTTGGAGGTAGAATGTCCCTGAGTTCCACCCTAGTACTGGAACAAACAAACAAACAAACAAACAGGGCTGGGGATGTAGCTCAGCGGTATAGCGTCCTTTGGTTCAATCCCCAGTACCACAATAAATTAATAAAATCATTCAGCATAGCACTGCAAAAAGAAGGAACTCACTGGATATTCACCAACTGAACATATAAACAAAACTATTGACTTTTTCTCTTTGCTCAGACACTATTCTCTTACATTCTTTGGATTAAAAAGGGGACCAAAGCCGGGCGTGGTGGCGCACGCCTGTAATCCCCGCACTTGGGAGGCTGAGACAGGAGGATCGCACAGGTTCGAAGCCAGCCTCAGCTACTGAGTGAGGCTCTCAGCAACTTAGTGAGACCCTGTTTTCAAATAAAGTATAAAAATAGGTCTGGGAGTATAGCCTGGAGGTAGAAAAGCCCCTGGGTTCCACCCCCAGTACTACATACACATACACATAAACACACACACACACACACGGGACCAAAGAGGTTTCAGTTTGGAACTGACATTTCTTTTTCATGGTATTGAGGCCTTCTAGAACTGAGCTACTACATTCCCAACTTTATTTTTTATTTTTAAACCGGGTCTCGCTAAGTTACTGCACACCTGCGATTCTCCTGTCTTGGCCGCTCAGTTACTGGGATTAGAGGCGTCCACCTGACTAAGTGTATGTTTAAAAGCTTTAGAGAGGTCCTCCCACGCACCTGAAGATTGTTATTGTCAAGAAATAAGAAGCAGCATTTGAAACAATTCACTCAAAATAAAGTGAGTATCGAGTATGCAAGCTCCGAACTTTGTTCAGCAGCAGCAGTGGTCAAAAGCACAGCTCCTGCCGGGCGTGGTGGCGCACGCTTGTAATCCCCGTGCTAGGGAGGCAGAGACAGGAGGATCACGCAGGTTCAAAGCCAGCCTCACTGGCGTTAAGAGACCCTGTTTCCAAACAAAAAAAATATAAAAATAGGTCTGGGAGTGTAACACAGAGGTAGAAGGGTTTCCAGGAACCCCAGTACCACCAAAAAAAAAAAAAAAAGCTCCCCTCAGAGCAAGAACTAAACCCAAGATTCTGAGTTCACAGAGGAAACCTCAAATTTGCTGCTAGCCCTGCATGGTGGTGCACTTCTGTAATCCCAGTGCGTGGAAGGCTGAGACAGGAGGAACACAGGTTCAAGGACAGCCTCAGCAACCTAGTGAGACTCATCAACCGAGCAAGCTGGTTTTAAAAACATAAAAATCAGGTCTGGGCATGGTGGCTCACTCTTGTAATCCCCGCACTTGGGAGGCGGAGACAGGAGGATTCCGCAGATTCTAAGCCAGCCACGCTGGTTTAAGAGACCCTGCTTCCAAAAAAAAAAAAAAAAAAAAAAAAAGTATAAAATAGGTTTGGGAGTGTAGCCCTGAGGTAGAAGGGTTTCTAGGAACCCCAGTACCACCAAACAAACAAACAAACAAACATAAAAATTAAATAGGAGCTGGGCATGGTGGTACACGCTTATAATCCCAGTACTGGAGATGCTGAGACAGGAGGAATGCAAGTTCTCAGCCAGCCTCAGCTACTTAGCAAGGCCCTTGCAACTTGGTGAGACCTTGTTTCAAAAATAAATGAGCCGGGCTTGGTGGTGCACACTTGTAATTCCAGTACTTGGGAAGCCAAGATAGGAGGATCCAGGTTCACAGCCTGTCTCATGTACTTAGTGAGACCCTGTTTCAAAATAAAGAATAAAACCAGGCTGGGGGTGTAGCTCAGAGGTTATATGCTCCCGGGTTCAATTTTCAGTACCACACACACAAAAAAAGAGTAAAAACTTAGGGCTGAGGTGTCTTCAGAGGTAGAATGCCCCTGGATTCCAGCCCCAGTACTGGAAACAAACAAACAAACAAAAAGAATAAATATAAAAATCAGGGCTGCGGTTGTGTCTCAGAAGTAGAATGCCCCTGGGTTTAACTCCCAATACCAAAACAGCAACAACAAAAACTTGCTGCTAAAGCAGGACCATTTTCCTAAGAGCGTCCACTTATCAACCTGTCAAGCTCGGTCCAGACGCTCCCCCCACTCTCATTCACTCATTCACTCATTCATTCATTCATTCTCTCAACCAGCCAGCCGGTGTGGTTGTTCAGGGAGTGAACCCTACGCTGTAGATATCATGGAGAATTTAAAGTCATCTAGCTCGCATTTCCTCCGTTTCCAGAAGCGCCCATCACACCTGGGGCCCCTGTGGCGAGCAATGAACGGCTCGACCCCTTCTGCTGGGCGCTCAGGCGCAGAACATGGCCGCGCGGGTTCGAATCTCAGCTTTGCACCGAAAGAGGCTCGGCCTCTCTGGACGCGTTCTCCTCCGGGGCGGCGTGTGCAAGGCAGGAGCCGCGGCCGCGGCCACCTGGGGCCTACTAAGGGCAAGGCCTACTAAGGGCAAGGCCCACAGAGGCTCCTGCGGCTTTGGGGGTTTGTTTTCAAGCGCAGAGGGAAGACGGCGGGCGGGAGAGAGACGAGCGGGAGGCATGGCGGCCGCGAGAGCACCCGAGCCCCGGCGCCGGCGGGGACCCGAGCGGCCCCGGCCCAAGGACTGAGCCTCGGCGCGGCACGGAGGGCGCTTCTGTGGCACGAAACCCACTCGGCGCCCCCCAGACCTGGCAGGCAGCTCGAGGCGGCGCGTCCGCACGGCTCACTTCCGGCGAGCGGACGGGCCGTCGCGGAAGATCCTCCGGGCAGCAGCGCGCTCCGCTCACTTAAAGGTTCCGCGTCTTCAGAAGACCGCGCCCAGTCCTCCTGTGGCTCCGCCCCCGTATCCCGGAGCAACATGTGATGCCCAAGCGCTGGCGCTCTGGTTGCCCTGGCGACCCCGGCTCCGGGGATTGATTGATTGATTTTGTGGTACAGGGGGTGGAACCCAGGGGCTTTTCTACCTCCGGACTATACTCCCAGACCTATTTTATACTTTATTTGGAAACAGGGTCTCACTAAGTTGCTGAGAGCCTCACTCAGTAGCTGAGGCTGGCTTCGAACCTGTGCGATCCTCCTGTCTCAGCCTCCCAAACGCTGGGATTACAAGCGTGCGCCGCCACACCCGGCGGCCTCGGGGATTTTGAATCGGATGCTCTAGTGGTTTTTTTCTTTCCTGACTAAGCCTTCCCTTCTCTGAGATCCCGAAATGAAATGATAAATAATTTCAGCTTCAAGCCCGGTGTGGAAACGCACACTTGTGATCCCAGCATTCGGGAGGCAGAGGTGGGGATGACGGTTCGCAGAGAGCTTCAGCTACTTAGCGAGGTCTTTCACAGCTCAGTGAGACCCTGTTTCAAAAAGCAAAAATAAAGATAAAGAAGACTAAGCCGAGAGTGGTGGCGTACGCTTGTAATCCCAGCGCTTGGGAGGCAGAGACAGGAGGATCGCATGGGTTCGAAGCCAGCCTCAGTTACTTTGTGAGGCTCTCAGCAACTTAGTGAGACCCCGTTTCCAAATAAAATATAAAAATATATGTCTGGGAGTATAGCCCGGAGGTAGAAAAGCCCCTGGCTTCCACCTCCAGTACCACAAAAATAAAAAAATTAAAAAAGACTAAAAGAATAGGGCTGGGGGTGTAGCTCTGAGTTACAATGCCCTTAGGTTCCATCCCCAGAACCGCAAAAATAAAAAATAAAAATAAATAATAAATAACTGCAGCTTCACCTGCCTGCCTGCGGTCCTGGGTTTGAAGGACGTTATCTGATAGGTAATTCTGTGGACCTGAGTAGACTGATCTTAGTACTTCCTTGTTGTTAGTCTCCCCTCAAGACAGCCCTGCCCCTCTCAGCTTCAGGACTCAGAGACTCCAAACTGCCCCTTCCACACGGATCGCCTGGGATCGTGCGAGAGTCCTCCAAGCAAGAAGGGATCTCAACCAAGCTCCCGTAGCTGGAATCCAGTGCCCTGCCCTCAGTGCCCCCCACCCCTGGTTGCCTGGCTTCTCCAAGAGAGGGCAGACAAGGGCTCCTTACAAATGAGCTCGCGGCTACCTTCAAGCACACGTGGTCTAGCCTGGGGTCGGTCCCCTCAGGACATCAGGGAGGCAGATGGCCTAGTGTGGGACCTTGGCTCCCTTAGTAAGTCTCAATGCTTCTGGCTCTTTCACTGAACATTTCCTAGCTGGAGATAGTCACTTGGAAAATGTGAGAGGGCGGGACAGATGCAAGCTGTCAGGGAGCTCCGGAGGGGGGCAGGGAGTGAGGTGAGAACTCAGGACCAGGCCTTGGGCAGCGAGCCAGCCTTCCACCCAACCTCGAGCGACATTTCAGGGGTGTGTTGGGGTGCTGCTTAGGGTAAGGCAGGAAACCGAGCCAAGGGGGCCTCTTGGCCTCCTGTTCTATAAGGGACAGGCCGTGCTCTTGAATCTGTAGCTTTACTACAGGTCTAAACCTCACTTGCTGCTATTGGAAAACCGGGACAGGGGCATGTTAGACAGACATGTAATACATGAGGCATAGTTATTAAAGGAATTTCCTAGCCGGGCATGGTGTCACATGCCTGTAATCCCAGTCAGAGACAGGAAGATCACAGGTTCAAGACCACCCTTGATCGTGTCTCAAAGTAAAAAAATTAGCTGGAGCTGGGCGTGGTGGCACAAACTTGTAATCTCAGCATTTGAGAGGCTGAAAAAGGAGGATTGCAGTTTGCAGCCTCAGCTACTTGGTGAGACCCTCCACAACTTAGGAAGACCCTGTTTCAAAATAAAGAATAAAAAATCGAGCTGGGGGGTGTAGCCCAGAGGTAGGATGCCCCTGGGTTCCACCAGTCACACACACACACACACACACACACACACACACACACACACACACTAGCAGGATGTGGTGGCTCATACCGGTAATCCCAGTACTTGTCCCAGTACTTGGGAGACTAAGACAGGAAGATATTAGGTTCGAGGCTAGCCTCAACAATTTAGTGAGACTCTACTTCAAAATAATAAATTAAAAGGGGGCTGGGGGTGTACCTCGGAGGTAGAATGCCCCTGGATTTGATCCCTAGCACACAAAAAAAGGAAGCCGGGCGTGGTGGCACATGCTTGTAATTCCAGCATTCGGGAGGCTGAGACAGGAGGATCGTGGTTCACGGGCAGCCTCAGCTACTTAGTGAGGCCCTCTGCAACTCAGTGAGACCCGGTTTCAAAATAAAGAATAAAAAATAGGACAGGGGTGCAGCTCGGAGGTCAAATGCTCCTGGATTCCATCCCCAGACCCGCAAACAAAAAAAAAAAAAAAAAAAAAAAAAAAAAAAAAAAAAAAAAAAAAAAGAAGAAGAAGAAGAAGAGAGGGGGTTTCCTGGTATAAACATTAAAGTTGAAGAAACCCAGGAACCTAGGATCTGGGACAAACAATAGACATGTATTTTACTCACTGAGACTGAAAGGCATTAAGAGAGGTTTAGAATTCTCAAGTCTGGCATCAAGAGGTAGCGATACTTAAAATGTAGACCCTCCTCATTCATCTCTCTGAGCAACTATTTTTTTCTTGTGGTTTTGGGGCTTGAACCCAGGGCCTCATGCATGCCAGGCAAGCGTTCTACCACTGAGCTATCTCCTCTGTCATCTTGTTAAGTGGGAACTATGATACAGGTGGAGCATCTCTCATCTGAAATGCTTGGGACCAGAAGTGTCTCAGACTTCCTAGTTTTGGGATTTTGAAAACTCTGCATATTCCTAATGCATTATCTTGGGGACTCGACTCAAGTCCAAACACAAAGTTTACTTAGGTTTGGTTTACATCGTGTACATATAGCCCAAAGGTAATATGTACAGTATTTTATTCACGAAGCAGAGTTTTGTGGTGTGGAACTTTTCACTTGTGGCCCATCAACACCCAAAACATTTCAGGCTTTTGGACCGGGGATGCTCAATTTGTCATATCTCGATTACTGGGGGATTAGATGGACCTTGGATGTGAAGTTGTGTTTGGAAGTTGGATGGGCCAGTAATGCTTGGCCAGGGAATCAGTTCACTTGGGAAGGACTGGGACTCTTTGAGTACAATGAATGCTCAGTTTACGGCTCAACACTGGGAACTGTTTCTTGGCCTGGGCATATTCTCTGTTGCCGCCGATGCTCAGCAAAGTTTTGCAAAGTTCAGCCTCGTAGGGAACTAGGCTCTCCTCCACCATCCCTTCCCCAGTAGAGCATGCAACCTCATCCCGTGTCTGTGTTATCCATCTCCTCCCTCCGGTTTCTCCCAGATCCCCAAATAGGCCATCCTTAGCATTTCCCAGTGTGTGCCCTGCCAGCCCTTTCCCCAGTCTCTTTCTGTCCCACTGAGCCCCAGCCCCACAGTCTTCCAGAGATGGGCAGCCATTCCTGATGGCTCATGGCAGGTTAGACATGATGGGTGCTCACAAGGTGTGGCCTGAAGGAGAGCGGAATGCCTCTGATTTCCCTGAGGTTCAAATCCACAGAGGTGGGGGCCCCGTCGTCCTGCATAAAAAGGCCTTGTGACGGGGAGCGTGTCTGCGTTTTCACGTGTGCATTTATTGTTATTGCTTAGTATAGTGTTGAAAAGGCAGACAGATCCCATTAATTACAAAGAGCACAAGCCAGAGATACAGAGAAATCAAAGAGTACAGTAAAAGCACGATCCCTTCCCAGCCCCACTTGTCCCAGAGCCCGGGCAGCTTGTGCAAGCAGGAGGCGGCACCAGTTCCTTGCCACTCTGATATAAAAGACAGTGCACGCAAGGGTTAGCAGAGTGTAGCGACCCCCACAAGGGAAGGTCGGGGAGGACAGCACCACAGACATTACAAAACAGACTGGGGACTCCAGGGGGTGCCCCCAAGCAGCCTCCAATCTCTTCTAGGGGGGAGGGTGATGGCAGCTGCCCAGAGCCGAGGATCCCTCTCCCTCTCAGGTGGGTGGGATCTCTACATTAAAATCAGGAGGGCTTGATTTAGGTCTCGGGAAAGACTGGGGACTCCCTATTGCTTTCTGATGACCTTGGTGGCTCTGGAAGCACTGAGAAGCCACCCCTTCCCTGGGGAGGCCCTCTGGGGTGGCCTTCTCCATCGCTGTTGACAGGGAGAGATTTGAGTGGGAGGTTCTCAAAAGCACCCCCGGGTGGCAATCTCCTGCAGGCAGGGCAAGTACAGGGGAGTGAGGGTGCAGAGAACCCAACGGTGCCAAAACCCCGAATTACACTCCCACTCAACCAAAAATGTGTTCAGGAAGGGGAGCCAGGAAAGAATGTCTCTCCATAATGAGAACATTAGTTGAGGGGCCTCTCCTCCTCTCCTCTCTGGCTTTCGTAGCCCCTTTCTCCTCTGGGCTGGGGCACATGGAGGGTATACCCAGGCACACCAAGGGAGGTGACTCTGGTTCCCAAGCTAAGGTCGGGTGGGCTTGAGGGCCTCCTTGCAACTCCTGAATGGTGGGAGGGACATGAGGCTTCCCTCAGGTTCAGGATGTCCTTTCTGTCCCTCCTTCCAGGACAAACTACACTTCGTGGGAGAGGGATGGCACATGGTATCAGGGCCCTGAACCTGGGATAGGAGAGGCAGGCAACATTTTTAACATGTCCCTGGAAAAACACATGTCAGAGAATAACCAGGAGATGTAAAAGAAGAGTGAGCCGGGCGTGGTGGTGCACGCCTGTAATCCCAGGACTGAAAGGGGCTGAGACAGGAGGATCGCAGGTTCACGGCCAGCCTCAGCTACTTAGTAAGGCCATCTGCAACTTAGCGAGACCTCGTTTCTAAATAAAATAAATAAATGAAACAGGGCTGGGGGTGTAGCTCAGAGGTAGGATGCCCCTGGGTTTAATCCCTACTACCTGAAAAAAAAAATCAAAGAATCCCCAAAATATAACTATTTTTATTTTTTTCTGAAATAAAAAAATAAAAATAGGGCTGGGGATATAGTTCAGAGGTAGAATGCCCCTGGGTTCAATCCCCAGTACCGCACAAACAACAACAAAAAAATAGTGACTGGCCCCCTTCCTGCCCCCACATAATAAAACATTCTAATGTGACAATAATTAAATAATTGTAGTTGGTGCCAGAGGAGACACCCAGAGAAGAGAACAGAAGGAAATTTCAGAAGTAGGTCCCAATTTATATCAGTGGCCAGTTGGGGATAAAGTTGGCATTGCAACGGGGCTGGGCAGAGTGGCTCTGGTGACAAGGGGACCTGGGAGAAGACAGGTTCGGAGTCCTGGCTCCAGGACAGTCAGCCATTGTCCTCGGTCCGGTCCTAGAAGCAGGGCACCCTCCCTGTTGTCGGTTCCGTGCTGAGGTTGGACCAGAGGCCACATGGAGAGCAGAGGAGCTTTAGAGGCGCTTGGGAGTCAGGCCGAGTTCTGAGTCGCAGGCAAAGGCCTCCCTGCCCTCCTCCCAAGGCGGGCGACTCTGTAGAGTCCAGAGTCCCTGAGCGAGCTCTGCTTACTGCTCAGAGTGTAACCTGCCCCTGTCTCTTGGGGCCCTTGTCCAGAGGACAGGAAAGAATCTAAAGGGGAGTTGCAGTCCCAGCTAGAAGGAGTTGAGATTACACAGGATATATTTACTACGTTCTGTCTAATGGTGTTTTTGCCCATTTTCCCCCCCTTAAACCACAGATATCGCAGACCCACACTGCAGAAGTCCAAAGAACCAGCCATGGAAAGCATAAACATTGCATAGTATTAAATGAACAGAGACGGTGATTTCTTTATTTACAATTATTGTCTAGATAAAAAATTCATAAAAACAGATGAATGGTCATAAATTATTGACCCCCTAATGGGGTTAATTGCCAAACGTACCCCATGCTGCTAGATAGAGGACGTGGTGCAAGCTTTGTGTACTAGAGTGAGTTTGGACAAACCGACCATTTTGTGTGTGCGTGCGTGCGTGTGTGGGAGAGGGGGGAGGTGCGTGTGTGCGATCATCCATCATTCCTGACAAGAAGAGACCAACCCGGACACCAGGCATCCCTGGTATCATCCATGGCTCCCTATCTCCCAAGCCAGGATCTGCCCAGAGAACTCAAAAGCACAGGGAGCCTGGTGTGCAGGCACAACCCTCTCGATGTCATGGAATGAGGTCACAGATACACGACTGAACAAAGAAGGGCAAGATGGAAAAACGTTGAAACAGGAAACTGAAACAGAAAGAAAAAAAAAGCCACCATGTTCCACGCCCCAAGTTCGCATGAGCTGGGCGTTCCTTCCTCGGAGGAAGAGTGGTGTTGGTACTGGAATCATAAGCACATCCTAAAGGCGGGTCCCTTCCAATGCCAGGAATGCGGTTTCCTCTGCTGGATACATTCAGAGAGATTTCCTCCTGACACTCGGGTGGTGCTCTTCCATATAGAAGGTCCTCCTTACAGAAAGACGTTGCCAGGAGGGACGGGCCGACCTCCAACCCCAAACCTGTCAGGTCTTCCCACAGTCGTGCGGACTTAGGCACTCCCAGCTGACTATGGCTGTTTTCCCAAGTGGCTGTCATCTTGTTAGTGGAAGAGTTCTCTGGGCCTGGAGGAGGGCAGGGGCTGGGCTGACTTGGAACACTGGGGAGGGCCGGAGGAAGGAGGGGATTTTGCAAGCAAGGCGGGAGAGTGTCTTTTTCCCGGAAGCATGGGACTTCGTCGTTGTCGATCATGGTATTCAAAATGTCTTTTGCACTGTACAAGTTTATGGAAAAAGGTCATATGCTGAAAAGTCTCGAAGCAAACTTTGTATTAAATACAAAAGTTCTTTTATGAAAAAAGCTGAGACTCACAAAGTGCTTAGCAGTTAAGAGGCCGACGGACAAGTAAATAAGCTCTTATTAAGTGGGATTACTAGTGCTGTTATTGTCTTGGGGTGGAGGGAATACCTTTTCTCACCTGTGGTATGGGAAGGTTTCAGAATGGCTTTCTGTCTGGGGAAGCAAGACTTGCTGTTAAAAGGCTACAGTATATATTGTGACTACAGGAAGACAATTTGGTTTAAAAATCACACTGATTACATCTCATTATACACATCATAAGGTTCATTCGGATCTAAATAGTGCAGAGAAAAAGGCTATTCTTCTTCAGAAATAAAAATAAAAGCAGCAAGCCATACTGATCCTCGTCCAAAACGCCAACAGCTCATACGCTGCTGTTTATAAAGGAAATAAATCTATAAGCTACTAACTAAAAATAAATCAACACAACAGCATTTATCATATTCCAACACTACCTCAATCTCTGGACAGACAGCGCCAAAGACAACCTAGTTTGGAAATGCTCTTGGTAAACTCAAGTGAGTTTCATTGAGAGAAAATTCTTCGACCAGTGCTCTGCAGGTCCAACGGCCTTGGGCAGGAATGGCTGTTCATGTTGCAAAACCAGGAAGCCTTCTCTCCTCTTCTCCCTTTGTCTACGGAGCGAGCGTGAGGTTGAACCCCTCCGGATGGATCTGTGGTTGTGTTTGGCCTTTGCCTGAGCCTCCCACGGTAGCGACGTTTTTGAACGGAAATAGCAGGCAAAACCCAGAGCATGGCTATCGTAAAATATCAGGGATGCAATCCACGGGAAGGATCTGTTGGGACCAGCTATTTCTATAGCGATGGCCACTGGGGTTCTTGAACCGTACAAATAGCCAAAGACATTATCTACAGGCTTGTAAACAAATTACATTCTTCTTTAGGACATAAATAAGTTAAAATAGAGCAATTTAAGCAGAAACAAGGCAACATGCCGGCAAAGAAACTTTATATATCCATGTATATATATTTATATTTATATATATATATATATCTACCTCTCTATATAGACGTATACAGTCTCCGAGAAGTATACGTTGATATAGATCCAAAGAAATGGATATAACCTTGTGAGTGTCTATGAAGTTCTTCGGTTCCATTGGTGCAAATCTACTAGGCGAGTCAAGCTCTGCGATTTCAAAAGTTATTAAATTAATCTATACAACTGAGACCATGCTGTGCAAGCATTTCGAAAACTCACAGACCAGTGGGTTGGATAAATAAGTCTCAGAAAAGAGTCTGTCTGCAGTTCCCACCTAAGAAAGAAAGAAAACAAACAAACAAACAAACAAACAACAAAAAATCCTCCCTGATCCTCCCCCCCGGAAAACAACAACAAACAAACAAATAAGAGGAGGATGGAATTGTCCAGTACATTCATGCGGGGTACGTGGTGGCCGGGCGTGGGCGCATGGCTGGTCCATGTCTGGGCGGGAGCTGGGAAGGGCTTGTTTTGGGAGAACCTCTCGCTCACTCCCAGAGCCCCAAACCCCCCCAACCCCGCCCTTGCCTCAGAGTGAAAAAGAGTTCAAACAGCCTGGCAGCCAGAGAAGGTCTATGGGTGGAAACGTCGTCTCGGTTTGCTCTCCAGAGCTGGTTTCCTGCGCTCGCTCGCTCCGCTGCGTGGTGAGTTGGTGCTGGAGGGGTGGGCGCCCGGGGCTGGGCCGGGAGGCGGGTCCTCAGCTAAAGCGACGTCTCCAGGCTGTGGATGGGACTGCCTGGACTTGAAGAGGTAGCTGATTTGCTCGTGTCGGTGGTCAGGTTGATCCCGCTGTCGATGGCGCTGTTGTTCTTGTTGAGCGAGGACGGCGGGCTGGAGTTCTGTTTCAGCGCGGCGTCTTCTTCCAGGTCGGTGTCGTCGATGAGGGGGATGTGGGGCTGTGAATCTTCGATCCGGAATTCAGGATGAGCCATGAAATTATGGATGGAGGTTCGAGACTCAGGCTTTTCTAAACCTTCATAGAGAGAGCTACGGAACGCCTTCACGACGCGGATCTGCAAGGGAAACAGAGGGGTCAGGGGCCCGGCTGACCGGGCTGGGGGGGCTCGAAGGAGGGGTGGGAGGAGGGCGAGGGCAAGCAGGCAGCTGAAGTCCACAGTCGCTGGGCGTCAGGAGCATCACGGGGCGAGAAAATGGCGGAGGGGCTCAGATTGTAGGCATCTGTGAGCGGTTTTGTTTAAAGGGCTTTGGTTGGGGGTCAAGCACCGTGGCAAGATGCTGCTGCCCAACAGTCAGAGCAAGGCTACCCCGCTCCGGCGGGCGCCCGACCTAATGAGAAGCTGAGCCTGGTTCACTTCCCAGCAGAGGTTCCACCATGCAGAGGGAGAGGAGGGTGGGGAGAGGAAGGAGGAAAGAGGAGAGGCTGTTACCTTAAAAAAAAAAAAGCCACACAAAGTTCAGAAACCAAACCACAGGGAACAGGTGTCACGCACAGGAGGGACGGAGAAGCAAGATGGTGGAATGAGTTGGGACGAGAGAAGACACACGAGGAAACAGGAAACAGGAACAGGGACGTCAACCGGGCAGCAAAGCAAACCAAAGCCAACTCAGGGCTTTCTGAGGTGCAGGGCAGAGGCAGCCAGAAAGCACGGAGGGGCCGCAGACGGTGGTGTCGGGGCAGAGCATGCCACGCAGGGCGCGGGGACCGCACGGCACACAGACGGGACACACGGCTGCACTTGGAAGCCTGGACAATGTGAACGGGGTCGTTGGTACCCAGCGCCACTTTTCCTTCATGCATTGGGGAGGTAAACACTCGAGTATAGACTAGCCCTAGCTAGCTGGGGGAGCTTGCTTTAGGGTCCCTGGTTTCCTGGGGTGTTTTGTTTATTTCTTTATTTGTTTTGGGAAAACACAAAACAAAGCAAAACAAAACAAAAAAGCCAGGGACAGATGGCCGAACCCAGGCCCGCGGGGTGGTTCTGGGAGGTGGGGTGGGTGTGTGTGGGACCTGGCACGGGTGGCTCATTTCAGTGTGAACCGGGGCTCCCACCTCCAAAGAAGGGAAGGAGGTGGTGTGGTCTCCAGCGGTGGGCAGAGCGTGGACACTTGAGCCTGGCTCGGCCACATCTCCTGTGCTGACTGAGGGCAAGACCTGCTACCCCTGTGGTCAGGCATGGTCCTGCTCCCAGGCTGCAGAGGAAGAGAGGTGCCCTTCTCTGGACCCCGGGAGGGGAAGTGTGCCTGTCATCTCGGGGGACTGATGGGCCTCTGGACACAGCTGTCTCCTTCTCTCTTCCCAATCCCAACTCAGAGGGAGAAAGTGAGGTAGCTGGCACCTTAGCAGCCATGGTGCAGGCCCAGGGGCATGGCCGTGGCCCACAGGACTGCAGGGAGGTCCCAAGAGACCATCGTGGGGAGGTCCTGTAAGCCCCAGATGTGCGCTCTCAGCTGAGCCCAGGGCAGCTCCTCTGTGGGCGCTGGTGGAGACCCTGCCCAGGGGAGTGGATTTTCTAGCTGACGCTGGATGAGAGTTAAATGCCACAGCGGAGAGTTTGCTGTCCTGCTCCAGACGGGCATGTTTCTAAAGCTCCTCTGCCTGGCAGGGCTAGCGCACGGAGACAGTTCAACTGAAACTTTTGACAGCATCCATCTTGGTCTTGTGTGAGACCCCCATGGGTTGAGTGTCCCTCCCTTATCTGCTGTCAGCATTCTATTTTAGCTAGCTGCTTTCTCCTTCCTTTCTGGGGAGCATCTGTACTTGTTCCTTCTATGTGCTGTGGGCTGGGGACTCCAAAGAACCCCATCTGCTGGGGCTTAAGTAAGGGGCGATAGGTGTCTGGCAAGAGCACGGGTGCTCAGCAAGGGCCCTGGATTCCCTGTGTGTGGCTCTGTGGAGACTATTAATACCTGGGATTCCCTGATGAATGGGCCCTGACCCCTTGATTAAGTGACGACAATCAAAGAGAAAGGTGGGGTGGGTGTCAGTGTCCTCATCAGAGCGATGGGAATGCGGTTCATCACCGCCACTAGTCTGCCTGGCGCTAGTGTGTCCCGAGGCACGCCTGGAACCCCTAGAGCATGTGTGAGGGACGGGGACAGTGGCGGGCACCTGTCCTGTGACTGACAACGCAGAGGGGACGACACACGAGGAGATGAGGCCCCTCCACCCTCCCACTGGCATGGAGACAACAGAAGAAATGAACTGCTCTGACAAGACCAGGGACAAGACTTCTTGGGGACACCCCGCCAAGGCCATCTCAAGTCTCCACTTCGATTCTCTGTGGCTGAAATGGAAAAAAAAAATAGGGGAAGAAGAAAAAAAAAAGCAAGCTCTTCTGTCTCCCCTCCCTGCCTACCGTGAAGATGGGATTTGGGGGTGGGGGACACCGGGGGAAGGGGCCCGGGTGGGGTGGGATCCAGCTCATCAGGGCGGGGAGATGCCTGGCCCTGGTCTGAGAAGGTTCCGCATACTCGAATGTTTACCCGGCTTCAAGGAAGCCAAGAGTCTGGGATTGATTCACATTCATGTCAGGCTCAAGGTTAAAGACTCACAACCTCTTTTAATTTCACTCTCTCTTGCTGAACTCTGTGTCCAGGGTTCTCTAGCCCTCTAGGGAAACAAACACACGGGATATTCAGACAGCAGAGAGGTCTGGGGTCCCCGCCCTCCACCCAGCAGCAAGCCATTTCCTCCAACCCGAGGCCGCACTAAGCGAGTCACCAAATGCTAGCGAGGGGTCAGGTTTCCATTCCTCTCCTCATCCTGACTTCTTGTCCTCACTGCAAACTCCTTGCCCTAGCTGTCCTCAGAACTGGGCGTATGGAGGGCACGGGGGGGGGCAGGTGATGCCCTAGCTGTCCAGAGCGTGGCTGGGGCCGGGCTCAGAAGTCCTGGGCTGGCTAGGCGGGATTGAAAGAGCAGGGCTTTGGGATGAGTATGGAGCCTGCTATGGATTTGCTAAGTGCAAAGATGGCTTGAGATGCCCGAGGACTTTAAGGGGGTAAGAAGAAGAGGCCTTGGAATCCTGTCCTGGACCACGCATGGGAAAGCATGATGCTTCTAGGTGCCTGCCAGGCTGGAAGAAATTCCAGCAGAGAAACAACATCCCTGGCCGGCTACAGCCTGGAAGGGCTCCCTTTCCTCTCTGTATGCGCCTCTGTGTGTGGGCACTGGCGCCAGAACAGAAATTCAACCTGTGTGCCTCCAGCTCCTGGACCCGTCTGGGAAGCTGTATGGAGTGGTGGGAGACAGGGCTGTGGAGAGGGACCTCCTGCCGCGTCCTGGCGTATGGAATGGGGCCAAGCTGGTGTCTTCCTCGGTCATGTGGATACTCTGGTAGACCCTCCTTCTCTTGCTATCCCAGCTGTGAGGTATCCGTGAAGTAAAGGAAGCGGAGAAATGCTTTGCGAAGAGTTGAGTGGGGCTCAGGTATACAGGGTGTGCCATTGAATTTCTGGGGGAAAAACAAACTCAAAGTGTGTGTGTGTGTGTGTGTGTGTGTGTGTGTGTGTGTGAGAGAGAGAGAGAGAGAGAGAGAGAGAGAGAGAGAGAGAGAGAGAGAGAGAGAGAGAGATAGAGATAGATATTGGAGCTGGAGCAATGTGTATGCTAGACCAGTGCTCTAAGCCTGGCCCAGTGATGCATGTCTGTCATTCAGGTACTTGGGAGGCTGAGGCAGGAGGGTCTCAGGTTTGAGGCCAGCCTCAGCAACTTAGCAAGACCCTGTTTCAAAAAAAAAAAAAAAAAAAAAAGAAAGGCCGGGCGTGGGGGCACACGCTTGTAATCCCTATGCTTGGGAGGCGGAAACAGGAGGATTGTGCAGGTTTAAGAGACCCTGTTTCCAAATTTAAAAAAAGTATAAAAATAGGTCTGGGAGTGTAGCCTGGAGGTAGAAGGGTTTCCAGGAACCCCAGTACCACAAAAAAGAAGAAGGAGAAGGAGGAGAAGGGGGAGAAGGGGGAGGAGGGGGAGGAGGAGGAGGAGGAGGAGGAGGAGGAGGAGAAGAAGGAGGAGGAGGAGGAGGAGGAGGAGGAGGAGGAGGAGGAGGAGGAGAGAAAGATTGATGCTGCCGGGCGTGGGGGCACACGCTTGTAATCCCCGTGCTTGGGAGGCGGAGACAGGAGGATCATGCAGGTTCGAAGCTAGCCGCGCTGGCTTAAGAGACCCTGTTTCCAAATTTAAAAAAAGTATAAAATAGGTCTGGGAGTGTAGTCCAGAGGTAGAAGGGTTTCCAGGAACCCCAGTACCACCACCAAAAAAAAAAAAAAAAAAGTCAGTTGTGGTGGCGCACGCTTGTAATTCCCACGTTTGGGAGGCTGAGACAGGAGGATCGCATAGGTTCGAAACCAGCCTCAGCTACTTAGGTGAGGCTCTCAGGAACTTATAGTGAGACCCTGTTTCCAAATAAAAATATAAAATAGGTCTGGGAGTCTAGCCCAGAGGTAGAACCTCCCTGAGTTCCACCCCCAGCACCACCAAAAACAAAACAAAACAAAAAAACCCCAAAGGGCTGGGGGTGCAGCTTGGAGGCAGAACGTCCCTGGCCCGGTTCCTGGATAATGTGCTCTACCACTGGCCTATATATTCTCTCAGCCACAAACTCATTTTTGAGTAAGTAGAAAGAGTAAGTTTGAGGGTGCACTTGATCCCCTGCCAAGCAGGGAAGTGCCAGCCTTCCTGGACCGCCATGTTCCCTACACACCTGCCTGCTGGGCCTGGCGGGGCTGCAGGAAGGTGCATGATGTACTCAGGGACTTTTTTCACCCCACTTTCAGGGTAAGGTGAGTCTTCAACATGCACTGCCCTGTTCTAGGCCCTTGGCTCCTCTCTCCTCTCTTCTCTTCTCTTCTCTCTCTCTCTCTCTCTCTCTCTCTCTCTCTCTCTCTCTCTATCCAGTGCCAAGTGTGGAACTCAGAGCCTTATAGGTGCTAGGAAAAAGCTCTGAGCTACATCCTTTCAGATTGAACCCCAGAGGGCATTCTACCTCCGGGCTACACCCCTAGACCTTTCAATTTTTATATTATTATTATTATTATTATTATTATTATTATTATTATACTGGGGATGGAACCCAGGGGCATTCTACCTCTGACCTCCACCCCCAGCCCTATTTTTGGTTCTTTATTTTGAAATAGGGTCTCACTGAGTTGCAAAGGGCCTAAGTAGCTGAGGCTGTCCACAAACCATGATCCTCCTGTCTCAGATTCCCAAATGCTGGAATTACATGCCTGTGCCACCACGCCCAGCACCTTTTTATTTTTATTTTGAAACAGGATTTCACTAAGATGCCGAGTCTGGCCTCAAACCTGAAATCTTCCCGTCTCATCTTCCCAACTAGTGGGATGACAATGCAACTCGCATTTTGGCTTCTAAAGGGACCTTGCCTTGGTACCTAGAGGGCCCTCTGAGCCCTTGGAGGACCAGAGGAGGTGCTGTTGCTGTAGAAACTTGTGATCCCAGTACTTGGGAGGATGAGACTGGAGGGAGGAACTCGGGTTCAAGGACAGCCTTAGCAGGTAGTGAGACTCTCATCAACCTAGTAAGACCCTGTTTCCAAATAAAAATAAAATAGAGGTAGAGGTGTAGCTCAGAGGTAGAAGGTTCTTGGGTTCTACTCTTAGTACCACACATACACACAAAAAGAGAAACTTTCCAAGCAAAGGACTAAGGGATGTTTATTTAGTGTCTGCACTGTGACCTTTTGTTCAAATGTGTGTGTTGAGGCCACAGAGGCTGTGATGCCTTCTGGGAGCCAGTGCCCTTGGGTAGGAGGATGGTCAGGCTGTTTTGGAAACCTTGAGCCAAGAAAGGACCCCAGAGGGGACCCCAGAATTCCAGTCTAATACAGAAAATAGGAAAGGGAGATCCCTAGGGGCTGGAGTAAGGGAGTCCTGCCTGACCCAACCAGCTGGTTGAGAGAGAGATGGATGGACAGAAGTCAGAGCAAGGACTAGCCCGTCTGCCTCAGCTCCCTTTGCAAGGCCGTTCCAAAGCTGGGGTCACTTGGGAGAAAGGGGATTGACTGATCTGGCCAGGAAGGAGACTGGCTTAGAGATAGGAAGTGACAGGTGGGCATTTCTCTGAAGGGGACATGTCCCAGGACTGGCCCCTGGATGGTTTACAAGGGGCTCAAAAGATCAGGTGAATATGAAGTTGCCAGAGAGCCAGACGACAGCATGACCTTGGGGGGTACTGGGGATCAAACCCAGGGGCTTTCTATCTCCAAGTTACACCCCAACCCTTTTAAAAATTTGAAACAATGTCTTGCTAAGTTGCTGAGGGCCTCCTTCGGCTGCAGAGGCTGGTGTGGGCCACCCTGAGGCAGGGCTCTCTGGTCTGAAGGTGGGAGGATGGGACCAGAGTCTCTGGCTCCAAGGAAGCCTGGCAGTGACCTCTAGTGTCAGTAGCTCATGGAGATGGGGCTCAGAAACCATCCGCACACACACAGCTCACCGGAGCTCATCTGGCCACCGCACTGCTGTGTTTTGTGCTAATGAGTGAACTTCTTTCTGAACCTCTCTGCCGTTGTATACCAGGCAGGAGAGCAGCCTGGACAGGTTGTGAGCACAGGGACGTGAGCGCAGGCTCTCCCCAAGCGGGCTCTGCGCGGCCTATGGATGGAGGCCCAGTGCCGTGGCTCTGTCCTGCACGGGCCCTTTCCCGTGCTGGGACCACCAGTGTCAGTCTGAGAAGACAGAACTGGGCTCCCTCGTGGTTTGGGAGCACATGACGGGACAAAGCAAGAGAGGTCACGGGGGTGCCTGGGAAGGCCAGAGATGAGAGATGTATGCAAGGAGGGTATGAACTTGGCAGGAAGGAGATGAGGGAGGGGCACAGTCTTAGGCTAGCCCTCAGATAAAGACTGGCAGGATGCCCAAGGCCGGACCACTCCAGGGCCCATGGGGCGCCCAGGCAATACCTGAGCCGCCATTTTGCAGGAAGGGGCCACTCTAGTGTGTCCCCACTTCTACTAGAGGACAGGTGTTTGTGAAGCAGCTGAGGCCATTGGATGCACCAGGGGTTGGTGGCCTGCAGGGGAGATTCTGGGTGTAGTTCTGCACTGCTAGGCTGGGCTTCTGATCTTTGACTCCGGACTCACTGTAACTTCTGATCTGCAGGGACCTCTGGGCTCCTCTGCCCCTCTGGGCCATGACTGTTACTAATGGGTTAGTACTAATGGGTGCTCCCTGACTAGCTAGGAAGTCCCAGGCGACACAAGCCCTCTTTGGGTGACTGACTGTGACCTCTGAGGGGCTTTGACCCTTGACCCTTTGCCTGACTCTGAGTATAAGAACATGACCTGGCCACCTCTGACCCTTGCTGAAGGACAAAACATGACCTTACACTAGTGGGACACTGTGACCCTGGCGCCCCCTGACGCTAGCCTGCTGAGCGACGGCTGCCCGTGCCTGGCCGTGACCTCCTGACCCCCGGGACCCTCTTCGGTGCATGACCCTTCAGCCCCCCGGGTCCTCCGGCACCCCGGCCCCTGCCCGCCCGGGGGCTGGCGTTGGTGGCGCCAGCAGCGGCGGTAAGGAGTCACACTCACGCCCAGCTGCAGCAGGAGGGAGGCTGGTCGGAGAGGAAAGAGCATTGGACAACGACACGCGACTAGGGCTAGAGAGATTGGCTACGTCCTGGCTCTGGCTGGTGACGGAGGACTGTCTCCGCAGGGCCCCCTGGAAGGAGGCCCCGCTCTTGAAAGTATTGACTACTTCAATCTGCAACGGAGGAGAGAACGAGACAAGTTGCGAGAAGAACCACAAACAGCTGCACGACAATGGACAGGCGCAAGGCCACGGACAGCGCAGCCACGCGACGACGACGCCACGCCAGCCACACGAAAGCACGACAGACACTCGGGGCTCCGCGGCGCCGCGGGCCCGGCACACGGCGGGAGGCGGCGACTGGCCAAGCTGTCTGGAGGGACGAGAGTGGCTGCTCGGGGCCTGCTGGGCCCAATTCTGACCCTGGTCACTAACTAGCTAGGAGGCCTTGAGTCCTGTTTCTTGCAAGTGGCAAAGCTCCAGGCCACGTTAGTGCCAAGAGACAGGCAGGGGACACTCGGCCTTTACTTCCTCCACAGACCTGGGGACCTGCAGGGTCGTGACAGTGCCGGGCGTGGGGGCGCTGAGCTGCACCACCTCCATAAGAAGTGGGGGCTGCTGGGGTCCTGCTTAGGGAAGGAGTGCCCAGGCAGCTCCGGATCTGCCTCGGCCACGCCGCCTCCGCAGAAAGGGTCACCTCCGGGACTTCAAGTGACTTTCAGAACTCGGGGGGGGGGGGTCACACCCACCTCTCTGGGGCTGTGAAGTTCAGAGGAGATGAGGTCGGGTGGGCCACTGTGGGCCAGGAGGATCTCAGGCAGCTACCTGCTACAGGGGGTGGGAATGCAGGTGCCGGCCCACATCTGGGGACCCGGGAGAGGTGGGCAGTTCTTTGCAAGGTTTTCCCAGAGCGCTTTTCAGGGGACCTGAGGACAAAGTCTGATTCCCCTGGGGGGTCTCTCCAGGCAAGAGACTTCTCCCTTTCAGTTTCCTAGTCTCCTTTTGAGCCTGACCTCCCGGGGTCAGGTGAGAAGGCATGCCTGAGAGTCACAACATCCGGCGCAGGTGTGGGGCGCTGTGTGTGTGTGTGTGTGTGTGTGTGTGTGTGTGTGTGTGTGTGTAGGGGGCGTGTACCACTTGATGGCTGTTTATTCTCTGGACACACGCTGTACACATGTGATTTCCAAGTGTGAATGTGAATGTGGTGTGCGTGTGTGCATGCATGTGTGTGTGTGCGTGCGTGTGTATGTGTGTGTGCATGTGCGTGTGTGTGCGTGTGTGTGTGTGTGTGTGTGTGTGTGTAGTGGCTGTTTCCCACCGGATCCTCCTTAACACCCCGGGGCCGTCTTGGGAGCAGAGAACACATGCGAGTGAGTAAAGGTGCCTGCACCTCACTGGGGGCCCTGTCCCCTGGGAGAACCTGGGGCCACCCCAGCTTCTGGCTCCCATCCAGCCCTTTCTGGGGGCTGCTCCCCAGCCACTCTGTCCCCTTGCTTGCCTCTGCCGGCGCCCACCCTCTCAAGTGACTTCCACTGGAAACCCATGGCATGTGACTCCCACAGGGACCTCTCACGGGGTCTTCCTGAGGTGGCCACATTCAGGCCACGTGAGTGTGTGTGCATGTGTGTGCGTGCGTGTGGACGGCGGCTGTGCAAGTGGTTGGTGAGAGCATAAGGGGCGGTCCTGGGGCCCTGCAGTGTGGTCTGTAGAAGCCCCCAGGCCTCTGCGGCTGCCCTCCCTTGGCCCCAGAGCCAGACCCGGGGGTGGCAGGCACACGGAGGCCCATCACTGCCCGCTGACCAGGCCCGGGCCCACCCTGGGGCTCCCCGCACCTGTGTCTGGATCCGATTCAGGCCCCGGAACCACAGGATCTGGCCGCGGCGCAGCTCCCTCTCCGCGTGGTCGATCTCCTCCACGTCCTCGTTGAGCTCCTCCTCCGGGATCTCCTCCTTCTGCGTGAGCCTGCCTGCCTCCTTCAGGAACTTGAGCCTGCTTGTGGGGATGGTGGCAATGACCTGCAAGGAGCCCAGGAGTGGTCAGGGCCGCCAGCTGCCCTTCAGTGGTCTTCCTCCCTTCCACCCCTCATCTTCCTCCTCCTCTACCCACATGCTAATCACAGGGTCAGCTCCCTCCTTAGCACCCCACCCACTGCCAACTCCTTCCTTCCTTCCTTCCTTTCCTTCCACTCCCTTCTCCCTCCCTCCTTCCTTCCTTCCTTCCTTCCTTCCTTCCTTCCTTCCTTCCTTCCTTCCTTCCGGCATTGAACCCAGAGGTGTTCTATCTCCAATCTACACTCTGGTCCTTTGAGTTTTTTATTTTGAAGCAGGATCTCTCTAAGTTGTTGAGATAGGCCTTGAACCTGAGTTGCTCCTGTCTCAGCCTCCCAAATTCTGGGATTACGGGCATGCACCACCATGCCTGGATTACCTGCATCCCTTTTTATTTTTTATTTTTTTGAAACAGGCTCTCACTAAATAGCTGAGGGCATCCCTAAGTTGCTGAGGCTGGCCTTAGACTTGCAATTCTCCATTCTCTGCCTCCCGAGTCTTGGGATTATAGGTGTGTGATACTATACCCAGCTAAAAGCAAACAAGTGAACAATAGCGGCAGTGGTCCACAGATAAAAGGCACAAATCAGAGTGGTGGTACCCAGGTGACCGGTTTGGGAATCTCGGCGGACTCCTGTTGCTCAGATGTGCAGAGATGTGGGAAGGACTTGCCTGGGGTGAACAGGGAGTCCACCAGAGCCAGGGCCCATTGCGGTCTTCCCCGTGCCCACCAAGCAACCCCCGAGATTCACCTGGCCCCAGACGAGCTCTCCTAACCCGATAAAGATGCACCACATCCACTGGTCCAGCTGCAGCGGAGAGCAGCTGAACGGTTTCCCGCCGAACTGCACGATCACTATCTGCGACCAAAGTGGGGGCGGACGGGCCGTCAGGGTGAGCCTTGGGGCTGGGCGCGCCCACCCGCCCGGGCGCCCTGCTACCTGGATGGCAAAGGTGCCCAGCACGATGGTGCAGAAGATGGGGTTGCGGAAGATGCCGTCGAAGACGTTGCGCTCGCCGTGGATCTTGCGGGCGTTGATCTCGTTGAAGAGCTGCATCATCACGAAGGTGTTGAAGATGATGGTGTAGTGCTCCGAGGGTGGTGAGTGCAGGGGCGCGTTCCTCCCGCTGTCAATCTGAAACATCTTTTCGCCTAGGAGAGAGAGGGCGAGGGCAGCGCTGGGCAGAAGGCGGTGGCGGGCAGCAGGGCAAGCCGCCCAGACGCGGGTGCACCTGGGCGCTTGGAGTGAAACGGCCAGGCTTCTCCTTGGCTGATGAGTGAGTGGAGGGACGGGGAAAGCCCTTCCCTCTCTAGGAGACACAGACTGCAGGGAATTGTCATCCATCTTGGCTGTGTTAAATGGAGAAAGGTGGAGTGCCAGCCGTGCTGCTGGGTAACACTGCTTATAAATGTGACCCTAGATTGGCAAATGTGCCTGGCCCAGCAGGACAAGAACACCTGTGGGCACCTGCTATGATCTGCAATAGCCCCGAAGGCCCATGTGTTGGTGCCCAGCCCGTGGCACTCCTGGGAGATGGTGGGACTTTGAGAGATGGCACCTCGTGCGAGGTCGTCTGGTTACCAGGGCGACAGGGGACCCTGTCCCTTTCCGATTCCTCGCTGCTCTCTGGCTTATGAGGTGAGTAGTTTTCCTCCACCGTATGTCCCCACCATGATGTGCTGTCTTGCCCTTGGCCTGAAGCAACAAAGCCTAATGATCTTGGATGGGAACCTCCAACATTATGAGCCAAAAGCCTTTGAAAAAGTAAATTAAGCCAGGCGTGGTACCACACACCTGTAATCCCAGTACTTTGGAGGCTGAGACAGGAGGATCCCAGGTTTAAGGCCAGCCTTAGTAATTTAGTGAGAGCCTCTGCAACTTGGCGAGACCCTGTTTTGAAATAAAGAATAAAAAATCGGAGGTGAAGGGGAGAGGGCACCAAGCACAGTTTAAATGTATACCATTTCTTTTCAATAAAAAATAAAATAAAAAATGAGTCTAGCAGTGTAGCTTGGAGGTAGAATGCCCCATGGTTTAATCCCCAGTACTGCAAAACAAAACAAAACAACAGAAAACAAAGTTAAAATCAGGCATGGTGGTACACCCTTGTAATCTCAGTACGTGGGAGACCAAGACAAAAGGATCCCAGGTTCAAGGGTAGCCTCAGCCAGCTAGTAAGGCCCTCAGCAACTTAGAGATCCTGTTTCAAAATAATAATAATAAAAAAATTGGTCTAGGGTTGTGGCTCAGAGGTAGAATGCCCCTGGGTTCAATTCCCAGTACCACCAAAAAAAAAAAAAAAAGTTAATCATCTCGGGGAGTTCATCATAGTGAGGGAGAGCTACACGCACGGGAGAAGGTGCAGCCTCCCACAGCGGTCTCTGCAGGAACGCTGTGAAAGTGGCCTCACGCGTGTGCTCGTCCCCAGGGGCGCGTCCACCAGGTGACCGTCCCTTGGGCCAGGAAAAGGTGCCGGAGGGGCTGGCGAAGGCTCCTGGGTCGCCCTCCATGGTGTGCACACAGAGCTGGGAGCTGTCATCAATGGAAAGAGTTCCAGCTTTGGGGGCGGCCAGGCTGGGGACAGGGTCTGGCTTCCTGAACCACCTTGACTGACTTACTTTACCTGCGGAGGCCTCAGTTTCCCCATCCTCAAAAGAGGAAGGCCACGGTACAAGTCCCGACCGCTGGGTCGGGGCCACGGCGTGCCTGGAAGGCGGTGACCAGCCAGCGAGGGGGTGGGTGCTCACCAACGAACAGCAGGGTGAAGATGAGGGTGAGCTGGTAGACAGCGTGGCCCAGGATGTTCTTCATCATGGTCCGTGAGATGAGAGGTTTGTTGCGGCCATACGGCTTCCTCAGCAGCAGGGTCTCGGTGGGCGGCTCGGTGGCCAGCGCCAGGGAGGCGAATGTGTCCATGATAAGGTTCACCCAGAGCATCTGCACAGCCTTCAGGGGGGAGTCCTGGGGACGGCGGGGGGGGGGGGCACTGTCACGGGGAACCTGCCCTCCTCTGCTATAAAGTGCTGCCCGGGTTACGCACAGCAAGTTCTACAAGCCTGGAGAATAGCACGGATCTGCCCGTCTCAGCCCTGATCCCTCACCCCCCAGGAGAAAACAGAGCCCCCAGGCCTAGCCCACCAGCTCCCTGCCATCGAGGAAAGGTAGCCACATCCCAGCCATCCCTGTAACGTGGACTGGTCTCTCCTGGTGGAGGCCAGGGCCTGGCCCAGCTCCTGCGCCTCCTTCCTTCTGTACCCCGGCTGCCTCTCTCACCTCTCCTTCCTGGGGTGCAATCTCCTGCCCTACAAACAGTGCCCGTGATCCCCCCCAATCTATCCTCACCTCTTAACTATCCTGTGTTACTTTTTCTTTTTTGGTCTGTATCTGTGATCCAGAGAATGCATTATCATCCAGGAAATGTCAGCAAGCAAGGGAGAGCTCATTAGGGGTCTCAGAGAGGGTCCCGACAGGCCTGTGCTCTGTGGACCCTCCCAGGCCTCTCTCCGGAGGACACAAAGATTGCATTATAAATTGCAATTTATAAATTGTAAAATTTACAAATTATAAAAACGTTATAAATTGTTGTTGTACCGGAGATCAAACACAAAGGCATTCTACCACTGAGCTATACCCCCAGATTTATTTATATATATATATAATTATATATATAGTTTTATATATATATAAAATTTTATATATTATATATATAAATATATATAAAATATATATAATTTTTTTTGTGGTACTGGGGGTGGAACCCAGGGGCTTTCTACCTCTGGGCTATACTCCCAGACCTATATTTTATTTGGAAACAGGCTCTCACTAAGTTGCTGAGACCCACACTAAGTAGCTGAGGCTGGCTTCAAACCTGCACGATCCTCCTGTCTCAGCCTCCCAAGCGCGGGGATTACAAGTGTGAGCCACCACGCCCGGCTCTATTCTGTTTGTTTTGAAACAGGGTCTCAGCTAAGTTGTGGAGGGCCCATGCACACCCCTAGGTTCCCTGGCCTTGTTATCCTCTGCACACTAGTCTCCTTGGATCTGGGGACCTCCGGTGGCTTCTCTCCAGCCCAGGCTTCTCCACTGCCCCCGCCTCACCAGGGCTCCACCTCTGCCTGCCCCTTTCCCTGCTGTGCTTCCTCCTCCCCTCCGCCTTCTCTGGCCACATGCCTCGGGGAAAGGCCCGTACATTTCCCACCGTGGCTGTATGGCGCTGCCCAAGCGAAGATCGCGGGCACAGTGACAGTCCTCTGGAAACTCAGTCTCCCCAACTGGCAGCAGTCTTGGAAGAGTTGCTGTTACGTGGCAGTGTCCCCAAACTGCCACCAGGGGGAGCGTGTCATCCACAACCTGGAGCTAAGGCTCCTCCCACCTCGCTCCCACTCCACAGTGCTCCAAGTGTGGCAGCCACCGGAGCGCCCCACAACTCAGGATGCAATACCGGGGGCCCAGTTCCCTAGGCCACACGGCTCTTGGCAGTTGCGCAGGCAGGGGCACGCCTGCCCAGGTGGCTGCAGGGAGGGCTCAGGCCTCAGGGAATCTCAGAGTTGAGGGAGCCCGCTCTTTTTTCAGGAGCAATGCCAGGTGACTGGCTGCCCCATCCTGAGCCTCAGTGTCTGCCTCTGTACAATGCGGGTCATCCCAGCGCCTGCCTAACAGCTGGGTGAGGAAGAGCCAGGCCGCAGGCTCTGTGGACTGGACTGGGAGACCCAGAAACGGTGCTACAGAAGATGGAAGCCCCTACCAGCCTTCCCCAACACCCCACCCCGAACCAAGGCTCCCAGGGGGCCTGCTGGCTCTGTCCTCAGAGGGCCACCCATCTCCCTTGGCTCCTGCCCTGGCCCTGTCTCCCTCTGGCCCTTTTTCTCCTGTCTCCTGGAGCAAGAGACAGGCCAGTTCCCAGACCAGACAGACAGGGCCACCTCGGTCACGCCACCTCTCTGGTCTCCATCCTTCTACCGTGCCAGGATGGGTGCTGGTGCTGAGGCCTGCGACGTGGACCCCGGCCCTCGGCACCTGCCCAGCTGTTACACACAACCAAGATGCCTGGGAAGATGGGGGCATCTACCCTCCCCCAGCCTTCACTGTGCATCCCACCCCGGACCCACCTGTGTGATGCAGGCGCCCGTGAAGGCCACAATCACGGCCACCA
Organism: Muscardinus avellanarius; assembly: GCF_963383645.1. NCBI lineage: Eukaryota > Metazoa > Chordata > Mammalia > Rodentia > Gliridae > Muscardinus > Muscardinus avellanarius. The sequence continues at coordinate 7,911,645 of NC_137808.1, read as the reverse complement.
CGTTGACCGTCAGCTGGAACTGCAGGAACTTGGAGATGCTGTCATAGACGTTGCGGCCCCACATGACGGCCTTGACGATGCTGCTGAAGTTGTCGTCCGTCAGGATGATGTCGGAGGCCTCCTTGGCCACGTCTGTGCCTGCAATGCCCTGTGGGGACGGGGACAGGAGCCTGGAGGGGCGTCTGGGGGAGGCAAGTGGGTCTACACCACTGTCCTAACCCCCTGAGCCTCCTCTCCCGCCCCAATGGGACACATGGGGACCCCCCACACCTCCCCAACCTGCAAGTCGCTCTCCTTGCAAAGCGCTCAGGAGCAGGGCCTCTGCATCCTTCCAGGAAGACCCGGGGCCAGGCGGATGGTGGGGCCGGAGCGTGAACCTGGTGTCTGCAAGCCCCTCCCCCAGCTCCCGCTGGACGCCACCCTGGATCCCCGCTCTTACCATGGCGAAACCCACGTCGGCTTTCTTGAGCGCAGGCCCGTCGTTGGTCCCATCCCCTGTCACAGCCACCACCTGCCGCTGCTCTGTGTGTGTGCTGTCGATGATGCCTGAGGGGAGGGGTGTGCTCAGCCTGGGGAGGGGCCTCCTCCCTGGCCTCCCCCACCATCCCTGCCCATCATCGTCCACGCTGTGGCCCACGCCCTGCCCCTTTCCAGCGCCACTGTCTTCCTTCTCCTTCCTTCCAGCCCTTGGCCACACAGGCAGTCACCCTAACCTGAGACGCTGTCCCCTATCCCCTCTGCCTAGGCTCAAGGACTCCCTTCCCGCCTCGGCCTCAGTACAACGTGGGCATGGTGGCACCCTCTGCCACTTGGTCTTCTTGCCCTTTCCTCCTCTTTCTCTTGCCTCGGCTACTACAAGGCTGCCTCTGGCCGGCCTCTGTCCCTACATAGGCTGCTTCCTTGGCTGGAGGTATGCCTGGCGCCCTCCTGCCGTGCCTGGCGGACAGATCCTGCTGAGTGCCTAACTATTTCCTAAGCCCCTGCTCCATGCCCGCTGCACCGGGAACTGTCCAGGCCTGTGCCACCCAGTGGGCCGCCTCCCCAGGTCCCACTGCCTGCGTGGCACTTCTTCTCTGTGGCTCCCTAGGTGGTACCAGCTCTAGGTGGCCAGACCTGCGTGGAGACACGCTTTTCCTCAGAGCTGTCCCTTCTCCCACAACTCTGAACGTCCAGGGCCCACTGGACAGCCATTGTGCAGGCAGCCAGTTTGCTAAAGCGCAGGAACCGTGTGCTCTTCTTCACCCTCGTCTTTTTACAAGGTCTAAACACTCATCCTGCCTGGACCCCACCACCTGCAAATGCTACTCAGCCTGCCACCACCTGTCATCCTGGATAATCCTGGCGGTACTTAGACTGCAGATCTAACAGAGCCTGGTGAGCTTTCTAAAACAATGCTCCTCTTGCCTGGGCCTATCACACCCTGAGCCTGGCACAATGTGCAGGTCCCTGGCTGCGGTCATGGTTACCGCCAATATTGCTGTCTCAGGCTCTGAGACCACCGGCATCCTCTAGCCTCTTTCTCTGGCCACAGGTCTCAGTCAAGTGACTGAATTTCTGTTCATTCTTTGATAGTTCAGGGAATCTTATCTCTGGGCCTTCACAGTGAGGCTTCCCTACCCTGCCTGAAACACAGACCTCTTCACTTGACACCCCATTCCACTTTTTTTTTTTGGTGGTCTGGTGATTGAATCTGGGGGTTTTCTACCTCTGAGCTATACCCCCAGCCCCATTTTTTATTCTTTCTTTATTTTTTGCGGTACTGAGGATTGAGCCTAGGGCTATTTTACCTCCAAGTCACACACACATACCAAGCCCTATTTCTTATTCTTTAATTTAAAACAAAGTCTCACAAGTTGAGGAGGGCCTCGCTAAGTAGCTGAGGCTGGCCATGAACCTGAGATCCTCCTGTCTCAGCCTCTCAAGTACTGGGATTGTAAGTGTGTGCCACCATACCCGGCTCTCAGTCCAATTTTGATGGCCTGTGACTTGAAACCCTAGAGGCCAGCGGCAGCCCCAGGACAGCCTTCTCTGTCATCCACACAGCCTTCGCTCTGTGCAGGGACACAGCTGGTTTAACAACTGCTGCAGGAAACCTGCACCACGGGTTCCAGAGGGAAGGACCAGGCCTACCTACAGCAGGGCCGGCACACAGAGGTCCTCAGTAAGTGGTTGGTGAAGGAATAAACAGATTGATGATTGAGTAAAATATGGGGATGGGTGGGGGGCCTTCTGCTCCACCACCGGATCTGTCTCTATTAATGTTCTGGGTGGCACTTTTTTTTTTTTTTTTGGTACTGGAGGTTGAGCCCAGGGAATTCTATCTCTAAGCTATACTTCCAGTCAATTCATTTTATTTATTTATTTATTTATTTATTGGCACTGGACATTCTACCTCCAAGCTACACACACCTCCAGCCCTATTTTTTTTTTTTAAATTTGGTCTCTCTAAGTTGTTGAGGGTCTTGGTAAGTTGCTGAGGCTGGCTGTGAACTGGCGATCCCCTGTCTCAGCCTCCTAAAGACTGAAATTATAGGGGTGCACAACCACACCTGGCTGTGTGAGGCACCTTTCAAACAGGAATCCAAGACGCCCGAGGCTAACCTCAGGCAGAAGCCTGCCCCTCCCCCAGTTGTTCTACAGGTGGAGAAATAGAGTCCCAGAGTGGGACTCTGTTAATAGAGACGCCAGCACTGTGTAACTGCAAAAGTGCCTAATGCCCGCCACCTCGGCTCAGCACATGCTGTGCCCTCTCTGGAGGGAGATGGGGAGGGAAACACAGTCTGACTTCCAGTCATATCCCTCAGGCTGCTATTCGCAGGATAGCCCATTCCCAGGATTCTGGTCACAGAGTTGGTTGGGGGCCTCAGAGATGCCAGGCAGAACCAGGGACTCAAAACACATGAGCCCTCGGTGCCAGAGAGCTAGTGAAGTGGGCTGAGTTTCAGACAACGGGGAACGGTGAACTGTTGAGCATGGGAGAACGACGTCTGCACAAGGTAGTTCAAGCTCAACGTAAAATAAAAAGGCGTGAGCCAGGTGCGACGGTACGTGTCTGTAATCCCAGTACTTGGGAGGCTGAGATGGGAGGATTGCAGGTCCAAGGCCAGCCTCAGCAACTTAGCAAGACCCTGTGTAAAAAAAAGGCATAATACCAGCAAAATTAAAATTAAATATATCTGTGGGCCCCATCTGTTCTCGAGCTGAGTTTGGGAGACCGGTTGGGAGTGCTTCCTAGAAAAGTGGATGGCAGAAGAGAAGATCCATGCCCTCCCCATCTCCTCTGGGTCCTTTGCAGACCTCCCAGAAGCAAAGAAGGTTGATGTAGGAGTATCCCCAGATGTACAGAGTCCCAGCTTGGGGCCCTTCCCTCCCAGGGAGAGGCTGCAGGTGCCAGGAAAGAAGGGCCTGGTTTCCAGCCTGCAGCTGGGCCTCTGAGTTGCCTGTGGCCACCAAGCCTTACCTTTGACCAGGGTGTGCTTGTCCGTGGGGGAGGAGCGCGCCAGCACCCGCAGCTTGGGCCAGATCTTGTCAATTCGCTCCTGCTCGATCTGGAGAGGGAGGGGTGGGTTGAATGGGTCAGGGAGAGAACCGGGGCTTCAAGGAGGGAGAGGATCTCCCATAATCCCTGGGACCCCGGTGACAAATTCTTCTTGCATCCCCTTGCCCGTCCCTCCCCCGGGTTCCTTCTTCCTGGGCCACGCACCTCTCCCTTCTCATTGCGGATCCTACGGTTGAATTCTTTGCCCTCTAGGCACAAGAAGTCTTCCCCAGGATGGATGATGCCACACTTGATGGCGATGGCTCGGGCCGTGTTGATATTGTCACCAGTGACCATGCGGACCGTGATGCCCGCCCGCTGGCACTTGCGGATGGCTTCTGGGACCTGGAGAAGGGGGCAGAGGTTATGAGGAAGGGTGACACCTTGGACAGACCCATCCGGCCTCATGGATTCCAGCATGAGCCCTTTCCACAGGAGGCTGTGGTGGAAGGGGACTAGATAACCCACGGGATGCTGGTGGCCCAGAAGAGTACAAGGGCCACAACTTCCTTTGCTGGGTCCACACGGGCATTGCTAATCAATTATAGTGTCCTCTCATTAATCCTGATGTGGGCTCAGAGTCCCAGGCAGCCGCCACTGAGTGATCACGGGAGTCTATCCTGAGACCAAGCCACTGGCGATCCTGACCTAGATAAAGGTGTTGTCTTCAACACTCCTTCAGGTCAGGGACTGGGCAAGGGTACAGAGAACTTGACTCACTACACTTGAACTTGACTCACATACTCCATGATAGATCCATTTGTGTGTTTTGGGGTTTTGAGGGGGACTTTTATATTTGGGGAGTTTTATTTACATAATGTGGCTTGGCTTAGAATAAATATGAAGGACTGTGAATGCTGTAAAATAGGACATTTCAGGGACAGAATTCTCTGACTGTAATGATAGACTGGTATCTGGGCCAATCAGGTTCAATCAGACCCAGCTCGGCCAATCCGAAAGTGGCGAGCCCCGCCCTCTACCCCAGTAGCCTTTGTGTGTTAGCTGTGGATTTACCCAGTGATCAGGATGCAGAAATTAGCCTCTAGAGCTGAGGCAGCCTTTTGCACAAAACGAAGATCAACTGAGCCAGTGATTCTCACCCATGGGCATGACAAGTAATAAAATAATAAGGCCACATTTGCTGCAAAATGTCTTTGAGTGGGAAAGAACATGTCCAGGGCAGAAAATTCAGTGTATAGAAAGACTGAAACACATTAAAATCGTAGATCTGAGAGCTGAGTCCAACTCCTGCTCTTCTGGAGCTAGAGAGAGGTCAGGGGCAGGCGCCCTCCTCGGCCCAACCCTGCCCTCGCTTCGACTGCCGACTGCGGCCCCCTCGGCCTGTGGCATAGACGCTGTGCAGCTGGTGAAAGGGCTCAGTCCCCGTACATCCATCGCGAAACTGAAAATGGCACCAGTTGAAAAGGCACCAAATATGCCTAACCTCCTGCTGGCTCGGCAACGGAGTACGGCAGAGTCTCCCCTTGTGCTGGAGAGGCTGCCTGGGTGCTGCGGCTTGCTGCCCTGCCCAGCACGGCCCGACAGAGGACACTGCCTGGTGTTGCCATGAGCGGAAAAGATCCACACTGGAAATTTCAGGCACGGTTTCCACACCCTCGTGAGGTAAACGATCCCTAAATCAAACTGTTGTCACACTGGGGTCCATCTGTGCTTAGTCATGGCAGCCCTGGCAAACTAATTCAAAGAATTAAAACAGTGGGCTAAACAGACTGTGGACAGCTCCTGTCTCTTTTCTATCCTTGGGATTCGTGTGTGTGTGTGTGTGTGTGTGTGTGTGTGTGTGTGTGTGTGTGACTAAGGATTGAAGCCAAGGGCATTATACCTCCAAGCTATACTCCAGCCCCAACTTTCCTTTCTTTTCTTCCTTTCTTTCTATCTTTCTTTCTCCTCTCTCTCTCTCTCTCTCTCTCTCTCTCTCTCTCTCTCTCTCTCTCTCTCTCTTTCTTTCTGTCTTTCTTGTGCTTGGAATTGAAGCCACAGACATTCTATTTCCACGCTATATCCCAGCCCTATTTTATTTTTATATTTTGGAAATAGGGTGTCAGTAAGTTGTGAGGCTGATCTTGAACCTGTGCTCCTCCTGTCTCAGTTTCCCAAGTCCTGGATGACAGTCATGCACTGCAGTGCTTAGTGGATGTTTTCTTTCCTTCTTTTTTTGTGGTACTGGATATTGAACTTAGGGGCATTCTACCTCAGAGCTATATTCCCAGCCCTATTTTTTTTATTTATTATTTTGAAACAGGGCATCGCTAAGTTGCAGAGGGCCTCACTAAGTAGCTGAGGCTGGCTGTGAACCTGCGATCCTCTTGTCTCAGCCTCCCAAGTACTGGGATGACAAGTGTGTACCACCACCATCACGTGTCGGGCTTGTATGTTTTCTTAAACTGCCCTCAGTACTTTCTTTGGTCACTCAGCTGTCCATTCATTTGACAAACAGCTATTGAACATGCAACTCCTCTGGGACTAAGGATCCAGAGATGATTAAGACTGAAACCCCAGAGGCATCGATCTGGTTGAAATACATTTTCTACATCATAATTTTAAATCACTATTAAATTTTTTTTTTAAAAAAGAACTTCTTTAGCTAAAATTATCCTATTTTTCACTGAGGAAAAACAGCCGGGAAATGGGTGCTTCCTGTTTTCATTAAATAAAGTCTTTTAAACATATGTTGTTTCTGGTGACAGCCGCTGTCTGTGACTCCGAGGGCTCCAAACACCCCCGGATAACCCGGCAAGTCCCAGACCAATAGCGTCTCCATGCCAGCTCCCATCAGCTTTGGGAACTTCGACAGTAGGGTTTGGACAAGCGTGATTTATTTTTCTTGTGGTACTGGGGACTGAACCCAGGGGCATTCTACCCCTGAACTACAACCCCAGCCCTATTGTATTCTTTTATTTGGAAACAGGGCCTTAGTGAGGCTCTCCATCTTTGTGGAGGGCCCAAGTTGTTGAGAGGCTGGCCTTGAACCTGCAGTCCTCCTGCCTCAGACGCCCAAGTACTGGGATTCCAGGCACGCATCACTACGCCTGGCTAGAGACAGGAGTCATTGTACCTCTGAGCTACAGTCCCAGTTCTTTTTGTTTTTATTTTGATACATGGTCTCACTACATTGCTAAGGCTGTCCTTAAGGCTGAAATCCTCCAATCTTGGCCTCCCAGGTACTAGGATCATAGGCCTAGCTCCACCCCACTCAGACCCTTGGTGTGGAATATTCTCTCCTCAGCTTCCGATGAAGAACGATGTGCCTTTCCTATAACTGGCATCCAGGCAAGGATGTAGGGCAGGAAGGCTGGACACCTGGTCTAATACGGCTTTGCTCAGGAAGAGCGTGGTAGCATCCCTGTCCCTCTGTGGCATTTTATCTCTGAGCTACACCCCAGCCTATTTTATTTTATTTTATTTTATTTTTTGTTTTGAAACAAGCCCTAAGTTGCTGAGGCTGGCTTCAAACCTATGGTCTTCCTGAGCAGTGGGATTACAGGCATGTGTTTTTATCTGTAAATTGGGGGGATGTGGGAAGATGTCTGGATGGGATGGGAGGTTCAAACCTCTAGCCATGCCTGCTGGGTGACTCGAGGCCAGTTACCATATAATGACCAGCATTCTTAACATGGAGCTGGGCGTGGTGGCGCATGCCTGTCATCCCAGTACTTGGGAGGCTGAGACAGGAGGGTCACAGGTTTAAGGCCGGCCTCGGCAACTCAGCTAGGTCGTCAGCAACTTAGCAAGACCCTGTTTCAAAGCAAAAAATTTAGAAAAGGGTTGGAGGTGTAGCTTGGAAGTAGAATGCCCCTGGGTTCAAACACCAGTACCACAAAACCCAAACCAGACCAAACCAACAACAAAACCAAGAAAGGAAGAAACGGAAGAGAAGAGCAAACACCTGGGGGCATCACATTATTTCCTGGAATTCTTTAGTTTGTCAAGAGTGCGTGTCGGCTTGAGTCATGACATAAAATGTGTTTCTTGTCGCCATGAGTCATGGCCCAAAAAACCCTGCATCTGATGCTCATTCCCACCCCACCTCTGGGATGTTCCCAAGGTGGGGTGATGAGCCAGGAGCTCTGGGGTGGCAAGGACATGGGAGCCCCTGGGGTGGGTGCACGCCTCTACCACCTGTTCTGAGCAATTTCCAGGAAGGAGATCACGCATCTCCACGAGGACTGAGCCCATTAGCGGCTAGTAATGAGCAGCCGTCCCACGGGGAGGCTGATAAATGGCTTGTCTGCCCAGGGAGAGCTGCGGTCGGCAGGAAAACCCATCTGGGCACCGGTGCCAGCTCCCAGGGCATCCGCTGTCTCTGATGCTTTAAGGTCTGGTAGAGGGAGGGCACCGCAGTGAGACCTGCTGTGTGTGTGCGGGTACGTGGGGGTTAGTACTGTGCGTGGAATTAGAAGACTGAGTATCAAGTCTATTCACTCTCGCTCTTCATCCCACAGACCCTGCCCAAGCACCTCCCGAAAGCCCGCTGTGTTCAGAGGCTGTTACGTGTCCCCAGGCCCAGAATCTTCTGGGGAAGTCACAAAGAAGGAGACTCCCATTTGGGGGCTCTCTGCCTCATGCCAGAAACTCTGCCTGTTGTCTGCATGTGTGTGATGGACCCTCAATATTCTGGGGTGTGTGCCTGTGTGTGGAGGACGGTCTGGCTCAGGAGGTCATAAACTGCCTTCCTATCACACAGAAGCCATGTCGGTGCTCAGCAGCTCAGGTCTGTCTGGCACCTGAGCTCACACCTGGACCCTCTCCCTGTTATCTAAGGGTGAAAGTCTACATCTGAGGCCTCCTATCTTCCGATCGTATCCAGGAACTTGGAGGCATCCACTCTATCTTATAAATAAGGAGAAACAGGCCCTGAGAATGGCCAGAGGCCTTCAGCTAATGGAGGCAGGGTAGATGGGCAACTGGTGCTGCCTGTACTAGAAGAGAGCTTTCCCCACGGGGCCCGTGCAGCGAATGTCACAGTCGAGGTCCATCTGGACCCAGCCAGAGCCTGGCCAGGGGGCAGACCTAGTCCAGATGCTGAGACAGCCCTGGGAGGAAGTGGAGGTGGCTGCCGGGCTCTCCTCGGCGACCCACAGGGTGGAGGCTCTGCTGGCCATGGCAGCATTTCAGAGATTCCAGGTGGCTTGCGCCTCTCCCCACATCCTCTCAGACTATGCGCACCCTGCCTCCTCGACCCCACCAGGCACCAGCCCTGAATGCTAGAGAGGACTGAAGACCTACTGTGTGCTAAGCACCCTGGTAGGTGCACGCACACACGTCCCATTCTCCTTGACCCTGCCAGGCCCCAGCACTGGATTATAAGGAAGACTGAAGGCCTGTTGTGTGCTAAGAACCCTGTTAGGCGCATAGACCCCCATTCTCCCCGACTCCCCAACGCCCAGCATGAGGTATAAGGGAGAGTGGCATGCACTGTGCGCTAAGCACTTTGTTAGGTGCACATACATCTCACTCCCCCTGACTCCACGAGGCCTTAGTTCTGAATTCTAAAGACTGAAGACCTACTGTGTGCTGAGCAGCCTGTGGAGTGCACTCCCACACATCCCACCCTCCATCTTTGGGAGGGAGGTGCGGTCACTCCTCACTCTTTGCTGGAGACTGCATGAACTTTTGAGCTCTGGCCCCTGGACAAAGATGTGCCCCTTGACGCCCATGTCCCCTGGCAAGCTGGCCAGGGACGATGATCGCTAAGCTCCATCTGGGCGAGGAGAAGTGTGAAGACTTTTGGGGACCATACTTTGGTTCTGCTGAAGCAGTGGCCCCTGCCACGGGGGTGTCCCTTGCCCGGGCCTGGAATCGAGGCCTAAGGACATGTTACAGAGCCTGGCTCCTCTGGGGCAGGGTGGCTCCACCCCTGTCCCCTAGGGAGCTGGAGGACTGACCCCACAGCCAACCACGCCCGCCGGTGTGCTGTGTGCTTGGCCTTCTGGCAGACCAATGCCAAGGGTGGTGTAGGGTAACGTTAGGGGGCAGGCAAGAGCCTCCCCATGGGTGGTGCATGCGAACTGTGGCTCACAGGCCAAGAGACTCAGCCCAGGCCTCTCAGCGCCCTTGAGCCCACTGGCTATGGGGCCTACCTCGGGCCGCACGGGGTCCTCGATGCCCACCACGCAGATGCAGGTGAGGTCACTGAGGATGTCGTTCTCGTTGTCCCAGTCGGGCTCGGGGCTGCCGGGGAAGTCGCGGTAGGCCACGCAGATGGTACGGAGCCCGTCGCAGGCCATGGGCTCGATCACCTTCTTCACCATCTCGTCCCGGTCACGGGGCCGGAAGACCCGGGGCTCGCCCGTCCCACTGAGGATTTTGCAGCACCTGGGGCAGGGGATGGAAGGGAGATGAACGAGGCGAGGCCAAGGCCCAAGGTGTCCCCTGTGCGCCCTGGGGAGGCCCAGCTGGCTATGGCCGTCGATCAGCGCCCTGCAGGTCCATTTCCCATAATGCCTCAGGGCTGGGTGCACCGAGCAAGCTCCTGGGTCCCGGGCAGGGTGAAATCAGGGTGCTCTCCTATAATATCTTCCCTAGCTGTACAGCAAGAGCACATCCACTTAGTCTAATATATATATATGTAGGATACATAATATATATATATGCTGGTCATTAAAAAATGGCCACCAGGTGTGGTGGGGCATGCTGGTCATTCTGGGACTCAGGAGGCTGAGACAGGAGGATCACAGATTTGAAGCCAGCCTTGGTAACCTCGTGACACCCTCAGCAACTTAGTGAGGCCCTGTTTCAAAAGAAAGAGAGCCGGGATGACAGTTCACACCTATAATCCCAGTACTTGGTAAACTGAGACAGGAGACTTGCGGGTTTGTGGCTAGCCTCACAACGTAGGGAGACCCTGTTTCTAAATAAAAAATAAAATAGGGGTGGAGTATGGATCAGAGGTAGAAAGTCCGAGTCCAATCCCCAGCATCATAAAAAAGAAAAAAAAGAAAAGAAAAATAATAAAATATAGCTGGGAGTGTAGCTCAGAGGTAGAATGCTTCTGGGTTCAATCCCTAGTACTACAAAATTAGAAAAATAAAAAAGTAAAAATAAAAAATGAAGCCGGGTGTGGTGGCACACGGTTATAATCCCTGGGAGGCTGAGACAGGAGGATCATAGTTCGCAGACAGCCTCAGCTACTTAGTGAGGCCCTCTGCAACTCAGTAAGATCCTGTTTCAAAATAAAGCATTAAAAAAAAGGGCTGGGGGTGTAGCTCGGAGGTAGAATGCTCCTGGCTTCCATCTTCAGTACCACACACACACACACACACACACACACACACACACACACACACACATAAATGGGGGAAAAAAAAAAGAAAAAAGAAGAAAAAAAGAAAGGGCCGGGGGTGTAGCTCAGAGGTAGAATGCCCCAGTCTCCCCACCACCCAAAATATTTTTAAGAGGATATAATGAAAAAAGCAGAGGGTGAGCAAAGGGCCCTGGAGCGGGCTTGGCTGTGTGACCCAGGGTCTAGACAGCCTGGGGCGGGGCCGCTCCCCTCTGGACTCAGGCGGCCCAGCAGCCACCTACTTCTTGAGCACGATCTCCGAGGCGCCCTTGCTGTACATGCGGAAGCTCTCGTCAGGCATCCTGATGACGGTGCTCATGGACTTGCGCACGGAGTTGAAGGTGTACACTTTGTACAGCTTCTCCTCTGGCATCTGGCTGCGCACGGGCTCATAGTCCTGCTTCAGGTCCAGCACGAAGCCCAGCAGGCCGCATTCCGTCTTGTTGCCTACCTGCCGAGGCAGGCCACCCTCTTTCTCCGGGGGCTGTGGAGAGAGGGAGGCAGGGGTGGTTTGCATAGGCCAGGGCTTGTCGCAGCCACCCAGCCCCAGGAGCTGCCACCTGGTGGTCCCTGGAGTGGGGACGGAGCCCCCAAGGCCCACCTTCTGCACCCAGCCTGGCTGCAAGCCTCTGCATCTTGGGTCTAGTCCTGACTCCAGATGCAAGTCATTAAGCAAAGATCAGCTTTGGAAGAAACTACGAAGCATTTCAAACGTTCAAAAAGATAATGATTTAATAAGCAACGGTGTGCCCACCATCCTGCTTTGTGGAATCTTGACACTAAGCCATATTTCCTTCAGAGTTTTCTTTCTTCAGAAGTAAAACATGTCAGATAGAGTTGAATCCCCTCTGGATAGCTCTTCTCACTTGCATAATTCACCCCCTCACCCTGAATCAGCCTTGATCTTAAATAAGACATTCATCACTGTGTGTGTGTGTGTGTGTGTGTGTGTGTGTGTGTGTGTGTGTGTGTGAACTCTCTGAGGTAAATGGATTCAGATGCAATAAGAAATAATCTACTTCATTCAGCCTCTCCGTCACCACAGTACAGCACCACAACCGAGACACTGACACTGCACACTCCAAGTGACCCTATCTAGATTTCTCTAGCTTTGCAGGCACTTGTGTGTGTGCGCGGGTGGTACAGTGGAGCTCCGTGTGGGTACAGGGTTGGGATTAACCGTGGCTGCAGGAAGTAAGATTTGCAGATATGCTCAGCCCCCACGTGCACCCCTTCCCCGTGTACAACCTGCTCATGTCCCTTAAAATTCTACCTCCAAGCTATATCCCCAGCACGATTTTTTATTCTTTATTTTGTAACAGGGTCTCACTGAGTTGCAAAGGGCCCCACTAAGTAGCTGAGGCTGTCCGTGAACTGTGATCCTCCTGTCTCAGCCTCCCGAACGCTGGGATTACAAGCATGTGCACCACCACACCTGGCTCCTATTTTATTTTTCACTCCAAAACAGTGTCTTGCGAAGCTGCTGAGGCTGGCTGCCAACATGGGATCCTCCTGTCTCAGCCTCCCCAGTACTGGGATTACAGGCAATGTCACCACACCCAGCTCCATCAGAGATTCTGAAGAGGAATAAATGGCACCAAACGTGCCTGTGCCCCTCCCATCCCAGTAGCGGCTTTCCCTGGGCCTCAGGCCAGCCTTGTGGAGGAGCCTTCTGGGTTCTTATCCTTGACCTCCTTTATAGTGCTCCACAGAGCAGCTTGGGCAGAAAGAAGGTGTATTCACGAAGGGGCCAGCATGGACCAGCTGTGCAGACAGGCCCCAGATCTGCTCCCCTTTCCACACTTAGGGCTCGGAGCCAGGGAGCAGGCCTACGGCATGGGCAGATGCAAGTGTTGACATGCTGCAGCCCTGGGACCCAGAGATGCACAGGACAAAGCCTTAGAGCTTTAACTAAACGAGTCTTCAGTTTCCCCAGCTGGGAGATGGAGGTGCTGGGGCACACAATTTCTTCCCTTTTTTTTTTTGTAGTACTGAAGATTGAACTCAGGGGCATGTTACCTCTGAGCTACATCCCCAGCCCCATTTTATTATTTATTTATTTTTCTTTTTCCTTTTTTTGGGCAGTACGGGGGTGGAACCCAGGCGCTTTTCTACCTCCAGGCTGTACTCCCAGACCTATTTTATACTTTATTTGGAAACAGAGTCTAACTAAGTTGCTGAGAGCCTCACTAAGCTGCTGAGGCTGGCTTCGAACCTGTGCGATCCTCCTGTTTCAGCCTCCCAAGTGCTGGGATTACAAGTGTGCGCCACCACGCCTGGCCCATTTTATTATTTATTTTCAAACAGGGTCTTACTAAGTTGCAGAGGGCCTCATTAAATAAGCTGAGGCTGGCCGCGAACTCGGATCCTCCTGTCTCAGCCTCCCAAGTACTGGAATTACAAGCATGTGCCACCATGCCCAGCTACATGATTTCTACCTGAGAGAAAAGGCGAGCCTTTCCTTCAAGTTCATGGTGGTGAGGGACAGTCAAGAAGTGTCTGGTGACTGAGGAGAGACACTGCTCAGGGTATCCCCCAGGCCCCACGGCCATGTTAATGGGTCTTTTGGAATTCAGCACCCTGGAGAGCTCCCCACGCCACACTCAGGAGAAGCTTTGATTTGGAAACAGAAAATTAGTGTTTGGTAAAATAAATTCTAAGAGCTTCGCTTTGTTTCCATAATATGCGATTTTATCGTGCTTTTGAAAAATATATATGCATGATACAATTTTATAACTAACTTTCTGGTGATTTCCAGAGTTTTATGTGTCTTCCACTAATGGAAGCCCCTCCCCCCAACTAATGAGAGAAAATGACGACACCAAGAACTTAAATAAAAGTCCCTAATTACTTATTTGCCCAAGAGAGCTGTGCAGCTCAGCCTGCAAAGCACCCGGCATCTTATTACCCTCTGTGAAATAGTTTAATTTTTCTCTAAAAGGATTTCAAACAATCCATGGTTGCAAATGGCAGCGCTGCCTCCTCCGTAACTCAATTTGTTTCCGTGAACTTGTGCTCGGAATTCGCCTACATGTGTTACTAAGGAGCAGGCAACCTCCCCTTTTTTCTTTTGGCTTTTTTTTATCCTGACAAACTCCGAGGTTCGGTTCTTGCTGTACGATTTCCAAGAGCCTTTTTATCTCCAGGGCTACAGTTCAGTGGGGGAACGAGCGTGTTGTTATTGTTTCTGTTTGGAGAGGAGACGGGCCAGGGAGGGAAGCGGCTTGCTCCTGGCCTCAGTCGTTGAGACTGGGCCTGTGGCTTCCCCAGGTCCCCCGAGCCCCACCCCAAAGCTTCACTGGGTACCTCTCCCTGCTCACATGTTAAGCTCTTTGGGGATGCTAGGAGCAGTCTACGGTGTAGTACAACTCATACTGCTGTTCCGGGATGCTGGGGTGTGAATGGAGCCAAGGTTGATGAATGGAGACTTGGAATGATGCTAAATTGTAAACAACATCTTCAAACATGAGATAAAAAACCTCAGAGCATGTTGCCACCTCATACCTATTAGGATGACTACTTTTTTTTTAAGGGGGTTCTTTTTTTTTGTCTTTTTGGAACCAGGATCAAACCCAGAGTGCCATACCTGCAAAGCAGGCACTTTGCCACTGAGCTACATCCTGGCCCCGGAATGTCTACTTTATTTATTTATTTATTTATTTATTTATTTATTTATTATTTATTTATTGTACTGGAGAAGGAACCCAAGGGCATGCTATCTCTGATCTATACCCCCAGTCCATTTTATTTTTTATTTTGAAACAGAGTTTTGCTGAGTCGCTAAGGCTGGCCTGAACCTGCAATCCTAATCCACACCTGGCAGGTGGCCACTATTAAAACAAAAATCTGGGTATGGTGGCTCATGCTTGTAATCCCAGTACTTGGGAGGCTGAGACAGGAGGATCACAGGTTCGTGGCCAGCCTCAGCTACTTAGTGAGGTTCTACAACTTAGTGAGACCCTGTTTCAAAATAACGAATAAAATAGGGCTGGGAGTGTAGCTTAGAGGTAGAATGTCCTTGGGTTCCACCTCCAGTACCACAAAACAAACATACAAGAATGCTACCTCCCACTGGGAGAGACAATGGCTGTCGGCAGGGACATGGGCAAATCTGAACCCTTGTGCATGGTTGGTCGGAACATAAAATGGCGCAGACACAATTGACAAAGCAGCTCCTCAAAAATTTACACACAGAACAATTATGCAATCTAGCAAGTCCATTCTGGGTCTATATCCAAAATAATTGAAAACAGGAACTCAGATATATGTGCATGCCCGCGTTCAGAGTAGTGTTATTCATTATTCACAGTAGTTCAGAGAGGGAAGCAACCCAAGTGTCTACCGATGGATGGAGGGATCAACAAAATGTGGCCTATACATGAAGTGGAGTATTACTTAGTATTAAAAAGGGGGGGATTCTGACACATACAGATGAACCTTAAGGAAATTCTGCTAAGGAGAAAGCCAGCTACAAAGGGACAAATACATATGGTTCTACTTGTATGAAGTGCCCAGAAGACTCAAGCTCACAGGACAGAGCAGAGTGGTTGTTATAGGAGCTGCGGGAGCCGGGAGGGGAACTGGGAGGTCACTGCTGAATGGGAACTGAGTTTCAGTTCTGCAGGATGAGAATTCTGTGGATGGAACATAGTTATGTTTGCATAACCACGTGAATGTATTTAGGACCTCTAAACTGAACATTTAAAAGTGGCCAAGGTAAAGTGGGGGCATGATGGTGCATGCCTATAATTGCAGTACTCAGGAGACCGGGACAGGAAGATCACAGGTTAGAGGTTAGTCTCAGCAACTTAGCAAGACCTTGTTTCAAAACAAAAAATAAAAAGGGCTGTGGTTCAGCTTGGTGGTAGAATGCCCCTAGGTTCAATCCCCCATAATGCACACACACACACACACACACACACACACACCAACGTGATACAATTTGTTATGTATATTTCATCACTATGAAAAAGGAAAAGAATCCAAGCAAACTCCACGGTAACTACCATAGTTTGGGTCTGAAACATTCCCCAAAGGCATTAGAGACCTGGTCTCCAGCATAGCGCTCTTGGGAAGAGGAAGGAACTTTAAGAGGTGTGGCCTAATGGGAGGTCTTTAGGTTGGCTGGAACATGAGATCTCAGTCTCTTATTTCCTTTGTATCCCGGGTGAGAGGTTTGCAGTTCTGCTTCACCATGAGTTCCCACCATGATGTGATGCCACAGGCCTGAGGCAATGGGGCTGACACACTGTGGAGCCTCCAAAGCTGTGAGCCAAAAGGCGCTTTTTCTTTTCTTTTTTCTTTTTTTTGGTACTAGGATAAAACCTGGGGACCTTCTACCTCCAGGCCATGTCCCCAGAGCTATTTTATATTTTATTTGGAAAGAAGTTCTCATTAAGTTGCCAAGAGCCTCACAAAGATGCTGAGGCTGGCTTTGAACCTGTGTGGTCCTCCTGTCTCAGCCTCCCAAGTGCTGGGATTACAAGTGTGTACCACTATACCCAGTGGGGCCTTTTCTTTTTAAGAAGCCAATTTACTGCAGCAACAAAAAGCTGATGAACACAGCAACAAGCCCCACGGCATGGTAAACCGTGGTAATAGTGATGTGACAATTCTCCCAAGGGGGTATAGGGAAATGGCTTTAGGGAGTGCAGTGTGGTGGTGCATGTCTGTAATCCCAGTATTTGGGAGCCTGGGACAGGAGACTCACAGGTTTGAGGCCAGCCTCAGCAACCTAGCAAGACCCTGTCTCACGACAAAAATGTATGAAATAAACACAAGAGGGTTGGGGGAGCTCAGAGGCAGCACCTCTCTAGGTTCGTTCCTTCCTGCTGTTTGGGAGTTCCTGGGGCTCCTGGTGGCCATCTCATGAGGCATGCTGAGGACTTGGGGTTTCTAACTAGGTGAATTTGGTTTATTCAGGAAAACCACCCTGCCAGGTAATTCTTCCTTCTGAGCCACCTTGGGGGCTTCCAGGGAGATTTATATTTCTCCTGTAGTCTATGTTTTCAGAAACATGCCACACACTCTCATCAGTTCTGCTCTGCAGGCACCATCCTCAGCTGAACGATGTGGACGAGCACTGTAGGCTCACCCTACTTTAAAAGAGGGCTCATTGGGCCAGGCATGGTGGCGCTCGCTTGTAATCCCAGTTTTTGAGAGGTGGAGACCAGAGGATTGTGGTTTGCGGACAGCCTTGGCTACTTAGCCAGGCCCTTTGCAACTCAGTGGAACCCTGTTTCAAAAAATAAAGACGCTGGGCATGGTGGCGCACGCTTGTAATCCCCGCGCTTGAAAGGCAGAGACAGGAGGATCACACGTTCACAGCCATTCTCAGCTACTGAGTGAGGTCCTCTGCAACTTAGTGAGACCCTGTTTCAAAATAAAGAATATTTTAAAAATAGGGCTGAAGATGTAGCTCGAAGGTAGAATGCCTCTGGGTTCAATACCTAGTTGCACCAAAAAAAAGAAAGAAAGAAAGAAAGAAAAAAAGAAAGAAAGAAAGAAAGAGAGAGAGAGAGAAAAGAAATGAAACTTGCTTATATTCACACACAGTAAGGGGTGAGCCCCTTTTTGCTGCAAGTCAACAGGTTACAATCCAAGCCCACCATCCTGCAGGGCTGTTCCCTGAAGGCCGCCCCTGTCACCTGAGACCAGTTTTGGAAACCACCCACTCCTCTCTCTGCCACATCTGCAGGACGAAATCGTTCACAGCATCTTGGTTATTTTAGGAAGGCCTGGGAAACTGAATAAAGAAAGCATTGCCCATCTCTCTTGATTTCCAAATTGGGGGAAAAGAAGACAAAAAAAAAATCGTCGTTTCTGGCCAGTCTCCATGTTCTCCGACCTACTTTCCCCCTGTTGATCTGTCTTCCTTAGCCTGCTCAGGGTGCTGCGGGGCGGCGCAGAGCGCCAGGGAGGCAGGGGCCGCCTCCTGCCTGCAGCAGCCCCGGGCTCCGCTCTGCCGACTCATGCACTCTCTCCCGATTCGGTGGCTCCCACAAACCCAACCTGATTCTGAAGGTTACAGCTGGCTCGGGGCAGGAGGGGAGGGTCAGGGCTCGGGCATATTTGGAAGGGAGACAAAAGCAGCTCAGCTGGCCACCCAGCTGCATGCGTGGCAGAAATGGCCTACATCTGGGCGCCACGGGCATCTGGATGGAGGAACTCCGGGTTGGCTCCTCACCCGCCATCCAGATGCTGGCTAAGCACCAAGAGTAACCTGTGCTTCGAAACCAGAAAGGGATCTCAGCATGACGAGGCCAGGCAGCCTGGCTGAGACAGAGAGCTTTTATTATCAACACGCTGGGCGTGGTGGGCGTACCTGCAAGCCCAGTATTTGAGAGGCTGAGATAGGGAGATTGCAGGCTCGAGGACAGACTCAGCAACTTAGCGAGACCCTGTCCGTCCGTCCTTCCTTCCTTTCATATTCTCTCTCTCTCTCTCTCTCTCTCTCTCTCTCTCTCTCTCTCTCTCTCTCTCGGTAGTACTGGGGATGGAACCCAGGGGCATTCTACCTCCAAGCTACACCCCAGCCCTATTTTTCATTCTTTATTTTGAAACAGAATCTTATTCAGTTGTGGAGGGCCTCACTAGGTAGGTGAGGCTGGCCATGAACCTGAGACCCTCCTGTCTCAGCCTTCCAAGTACTGGGATGACAAGCGCACACTGCCATGCCTGGCTGTGAGATCCTGTTTCAAAACACAGAATAAAAAATAGCAACTCGGCGTGGTGGCACACACATGTAATATCAGTACTTCAATGGCTGAGACTAATGGATTACAGGTTTGAGGCCAGTCTCGGCAATTTAGAGGGACCCTGTTTAAAAACAAACAAACAGACAGACAAACAAACAAAAGTAGAAAATAGCGGAAGGTGTATCTCAGAGGTAGAACGCTCCTGGGTTCAAGCTACAGTTCAAATAAATAAGTAAATAGGACCTCATCAAAACGAGGAGACCAGTAGAATAGTGGAAGAGACTGGGGAAAGGAGGAGGGATGGGAAAGAAGGGGTGGGAGAAGGAAAACAGACCAAATAATAATGTTATGCGCGTATACGAGTGTATCACTGACTCTCACTCTGATGGACAATTGCAATGCACCAATAACAGATTAACAAAAGTTACTGTGTGCGCGTGCGTGTGTGTGTGAGAACGGCAAGATTGAAAAACTAACAATTAGCCGGGCATGGTGGCAGGCCCTTGTAATTCCGGTACCTGGGAGGCAGAGGCAGGAGGATTCCAGGTTCGTGGCCAGCCCCAGCTATTAAGCGAGGCTCTCTGCAACTTAGTGAAACCCTGTTTGAAAATAAAAGAATAAAAGAGGGAGGACCTCTCCAACTTAGTGAGATACTGTTTGAAAGTAAGAGGATAAAATAGGGTTGGAGGTGTAGGTCAGAGGTAGAATGCTCCCGGGTTCCATCCCCAGTACCACAAAAAGGAAAAAACACCTAGTAATAATAAAACAAAATAATAATTTTTGTTAATAATAACAAAAAGAAAAAAACTACTACTACTACTGCTACTAATCAATAACAAAAATTTCTTCTTTTTGGCCACCCAAATATTACAGCGATTTTTTTTTTGTGTGTGGGTCTGGGGATGGAACCCAGGGGTATTTGACCTTTCGAGCTATACCCCCTGCCCTATTTTTTTATTCTTTATTTTGAAACCAGGTCTCACTGAATTGCAGAGGGCTTCACTGAGTATTTGAGGCTGGTCGTGAACCGTAATCCTCCAGTCTCAGCCTCCCAAATGCTGGGATTATTTTTTACTTTTTATTGGTGGTACTGGGGTTCCTGGAAACCCTTCTACCTCCGCGCTACACTCCCAGACCCATTTTGATATTTTTATTTGGAAACAGGGTCTCTTAAACCAGCGCAGCTGACTTTGAACCTGTGCCATCTTCCTGTCTCCGCCTCCCAAGTGCGGGGATTACAAGTGTGCGCCACCACGCCCGGCTCTACATCGATGTTTATCAGGATATCAAGTTAGAGAGAAACAAACTGCTTATTATCTGACCACGCAGGATCTAGCAGCAGGTGTAGAAGACAGGCTTCTGACTGATCAACCTGCCTGGTCCTCCCGCGTCCTTGGGACGATGATCCCCCCAGCGGAGGATGCGTGCTCACACAGGCTTACCAGGATCTTGGTGGTGTAGGCGCTGTTGATGGCGATGGCGTTGACCAGCAGCTCCATGGTCTTGGCATTGATGGAGCTGGGGTCGGGGACCTCCTTGTAGTGGACGTCGCCGACGTAGGCCTGCACCACCGTCATGCGGTTAGTGGTCAGCGTGCCCGTCTTGTCCGAGCAGATGGCCGTGGCATTACCCATGGTCTCGCAGGCGTCCAGGTGGCGTACCAGGTTGTTATCCTTCATCATTTTCTGGGAGAAGGCACAGGTGAGAGGGTGGCATGAGGACAGAGTGGGAAGTGGGGTTCTGGGGCCCTGGGGTAACCCGCAGTCTACGGGCGTGTCAAAGGCGGTCACTGCGGCTTCTTATACCCGGGCTTGCTTTGTGTGTATGGCCTGTTCCCTTCACTTATTTCAACCATTCAAAAGACTGATTCAAGCTGGGCTTGGTGGTACACATCTTTAATCCCAGTACTGGGAGCATGAGACAGGAGGATCGCAGGTTCTAGGCCAGCCTCAACAAATAGTGAGACTCTTAGCAACCTAGTGAGACCTATTTCAAGATAAAAACTAAAAAGGGCTGGGGGTGTATCTTGGGACTGAATGCCCCTGGGTTCAATCCCCAGCACCACAAAAATAAATAAAGACTAACTCATTACATTTCTTTCTTTTTTTTTTTTTTGGGTGGTACTAGGGGTAGAACCCAGAGGCTTTCTACCTCCAGGCTACACTCCCAGACCTTTTTTATATTTTATTTGGAAATAGGGTGTCACTAAGTTGCTGAGAGCCTCACTAAGGAGCTGAGGCTGGCTGAGAACCTGTGCGATCCTCCTGTCTCAGCCTCCCAAGCGCGGGGATTACAGCGTGCGCCACCACGCCCAGCCCCCATTACATTTCTTAATGAGTTACAGAAGTAACCTACATCCCCCCTTTTTTTTCTGTGAGTGGTAATAGAACTTGAACCCAGGGACGCTCTGCCTCAGAGCTACACCACTAGACCATTTTAGTTTCTGTTTTGAAGCAGGGTCTTGAGACATTACTTGGAACCTGCAATCCTCCTGTCTCAGCATCTCGAGTACTGGGATTACAAAGCCACTGTAGCTGGCTCAGAAGTAACCTACATTCTTTATGGAAAAAATAGTGGAAAAGATAAACAAATTGCTGGGCACAATGATGCATACCTGTAGTTCTAGTATTGGGAGGCTGAGAAAGGAGGATCTCAGATTTGAGGCCATTCTCAGCAACTTGAGACCCCCAGCAATTTAGCAAATTCCTGCTTCAAAATAAAAAAATAAAAAGGGCTGGGGGTGTAACTCAAAGGTAGAGTACCTCTGGGTTCAATCCCTAGTACCAAAAAAGAGTTTTAAGTTATTAAAAGATAAGTACTATAAATACTTACATGCCACCGGGCATGGTGGCGCACGCTTGTAATCCTTGCGTTTGGGAGGCGGAGACAGGAGGATCACACTGGTTCGAAGCCAGCCACGCTGGCTTAAGAGACCCTGTTTCCAAAATATAAAAAAATAGGTCTGGGAGTGTAGCCCAGAAGTAGAAGGGTTTCCAGGAACCCCAGTACCACCAAAAAATAAATAAGTAAATAAATACTTATATGCCTCTTGACTTTTCCTATTATAACTTGCGATAATATTATTAATAAATATATGTTAAATGACTGATAAAATTTGAATTTACAACATACCATACAGTCTGCAAAGCCCCGAACCCCTTTTATGTGGTACTGGGGATTGAACCCAGGAGTATCCTACCTCTGAGCTACACCCCAAGCCCTTTTTTACTTTTTGTTTTGAAACAGGGTCTCTCTAGGTTGTTGAAAGCATCACTACTTTCTGAGGCTGGCCTTGAACCTGTGATCCTCCTGTCTCAGCCTCCCCAGTACTGGGATTGCAGGCATGCACCACCACGCCCAGCTAAGCTTTTTACATTTACTTTCTAGTGAGAGTCAGATATTTTAAGAATCCTGTGTGACCTGAGAAGATTCCAGTAATCCATTTTGGCAACTGAAGAAACTAGGCAAAGTGATTGGGGCAGGATCGCACACCTGCTGAGGCTGAGGTTGGTGTCTGAGCCCAGCTGTGCTTAAGTCTGAAGTCTAGACCATGTCATCAGGCCTCAGCAAGAGGGTTTGTCTACTGGGCTTAAGAACCTCCCAGTCGGGATTGCTCAGCACAGGACACACCGCGGCTTTGAGCACTTGAAAAAGTAGGCAAACCATGGCTAATCCGAGTTGAAACATAAACATAGGTGGGTTGGACTTTGAAGACATTATACAAAAAGACACATAAGAGAATTATCTACGTAAGTGTGTGTGTGTGTGTGTGTGTGTGTGTGTGTGTGTGTGTGGTATTGGAGATTGAACCCAAGGGCATTCTATCTCTGAGCTATACCCTAGCGCTACTGGACTCTCTCTCTCTCTCTCTCTCTCTCTCTCTCTCTCTCTTTCTCCCTCTCCCCCCCCTCCCTCCCCCCCCCCTCAATGGTCTTGAAGTGTAGTTCAGTGGTAGAGTGCCCCTGGGTTCAATCCCGTTTTACTCTGAAATAGGCTCTTGCTAAGTTGCTGAGGGCCTAAGTTGTTGAGACTGGCCTCAAACCTGTGACCTTCTGTTCTAGCCTCCCAAGCTCTGAGGTTACAGACAAGTCCCACCATGCCCAATCTCTCTGTGATGTTTACGTCGATTACATGTTGGTTGATAACAATTTGGATGTACTGGATTAGGTAACTTGTAGTTCTAGAGTTAACTTGTTCCCTTTTCAACTTTTTGCAGAATGTGGCTACTAGGAAATTTAAAATGACTTGTGTGGCTCAAATTCTGTTTATACCAATCCAGTCTGTCTATTTTGTGTGTGTGTGTGTGTGTGTGTGTGGTGCTGGGAACAGAACCCAGGGGACATTCTACTTCTGAGCTACACCCCCAGCCCTATTTTGTTTTATTTTTTATTTTTTGCAGGTCTGGGGATGGAACCCAGTGATATTCGACCTCCAAGCTACACCCCCCTGCCCTATTTTTATTCTTTATTTTGAAACAGGGTCTCACTTAGGGGCCTCACTTAGTAGTTGAGGCTGTCCACGAACCGCGACCCTCCAGTCTCAGCCTCCCAAATGCTGGGATGACAAGTGTGCCCACCGCGCCGGGCTCTGGTCTGTGCTTCTGACCACAGCTCCCAAGTCTAGGCTCAGAGAGGAAGAGTTTCCTCCTGGGCTGGGTGCTCTGCTAAGTTCACCAAGTGACAGCTCAGTAATAAGACCTAAAACTAGCGGAGGCACCAGGCGCCGCCATGTCAGCCGCAGAAGGCCCAGTGGCCTCAAACTGCCTGCTTAAGATTCCCCTACTCCAGCTCTGTGCAGCTTTGAAGGAGAAGCCAGATGAGAGGGTGGCTGACCACGTGCGTGTCACCCCCTCATGCTCCCCGGGGCCCTCGAGGAGCACCGTGCTGTGACCTGTTTGGGCTTTGGTTTGTGGGATGGAGTTTCTTCGAGAAGCCTAAAACAGGGAAGACGATAAGGGCCATATACTTTACACAGAGCTGCCACTTCCTGGCACCTGCCCTGAGATCTCTTTTCTGGATGAAATTACATCAGAGAGTCCAGCCCAAATTCCAGCTTGGAAACTGACGCCCGCCGTGCCCTTCAACGGCCCTGCCAGTTTCTCAGAGTGAATGCCTTACTTATAAACAAGACCACATCTCCACCCTTGCAGTGACATCCCGGCATCAGGACGCCTGGCAGCAGGAGCCCAGAGCCGGGCCCTCTGAGGCGGGGAAAATCCCAAGGCCAGAGAGAGAAACGAGCAGGGCGTGAGAACCCGGGAGTGGCCCTCAGGGCCTCAGACTCGCCGTCTTTGGGCTGCATGCATGGGTTTCTGCCTGTGATGTCCCCATTTTATGTATTATTATTATTCTTTGCAGTGCTGGGGATGAAACCCAGGGCCTTGAGCATGCTAGGAAAATGTGCTGCCACTGAGCCACACCTCCTGTAGCCGTTTTATTTTTCAGAGGTTGAGCTGATTGTTAATAAAAATCTGAAGAATTTATATTGAGTCATATCTCTCTCTCTCTCTCTCTCTCTCTCTCTCTCTCTCTCTCTCTCTCGCTACTGGGGATGGAACCCAGGGGCATTCTATTTCCAAGCTACACCCCCAGCTCTATTTTTTATTTTTAAACAGGGTCTCACTGAGTTGAAAAGGGCCTCATGAAGTAGTCGAGGCTGCCCGCGAACCAGGATCCTCCTGTCTCAGCCTCCCAACCAATTTTATGTTTTGTTTTGAAACAGGGTCTCACCAAATTGCTGAGGCTGGCCTCAAACCTACAGTTCTCCTGTCTCAGTCTCCCATGCACTGGGATTACAGGCGTGTACCACCATGCCCACCTCTGGCTTCTTGTAAGAACATTGTGAAGATCTGGGAACCTGTGTCTGTAATCCCATCAGACAACACTTGGCTGGGCTGAATACTGGGGGCCCCTTTGGCTCTTGGGCTTGCCCCAGGCCTCCTAAGGATTCTCAGCTTTGGGGACCTGCATACATACGCTCATGCCTAGCTCATCTCCCAGTCCTGGCACCGATCGCCTGGGCCCCCACGGCTTCCAGCTGCATCCCTCGATGGTCCCGCTCTCTTGCCCTCACCTTCACAGAGTAGGCCAGGGAGATGGTGACGGCCAGAGGGAGCCCCTCGGGCACGGCGACCACCAGCACCGTCACGCCGATGATGAAGAATTTGACAAAGTACTGCACGTAGACAGGTGTGCACTCGGGCAGCCACGGCTTCTTGTTGACCACGAAGGTGTCCACGGTGAAGTACAGCACCAGAATGATTACCGTGATGGCTGACATGACCAGACCTAGACGCGAGAGACACCTGCTCAGAGGGTTTCGTGCGGGGTGGGGCCCTTGGCGGAGGGGCTCTGGGGTCGAGCCCATTCGAGCTTTGGTCTCAGCTCTGCTACTCTCTTGCTCAGTGACCTGGAGCAGCCCCGGGTCCTCAGCGAGCCTCAGACAGCCTCCGTGCGATGGGGACGCAGATTTCCTTTGCGTGGCTTGGCCTGGCTCAGATGCAGCAAGGCATGGAGCGTGCCCAGCAGGTGTCTGCCCAACCCTTCCAGGCACTCTAGAAATGGGGACAGTGAGTATACTGAGAACTCTGCGTGGAGGCTTCACACAGCAGTGAGATGAGACCACTCGCTCACCCACGGGGCATACATTTTTTTGGGTGTGTGTGGCACTGGCGATTAAACCCAGGGGTGTTCTACCTCCAAGCTACACTCTCACCCTTGTCTTTTTATTTTGAAACAGGGTCTCACTGTGTTGCGGAGGGCCTCGCTCAATTGCCAAGGATGGCCTCGAACCTGCAATCTTATCTCAGCCTTCACGTACTGGGATTACAGGTGTGTGCTACCACACCTGGCCAGGTGGCTATTTTTTGGATGTGGAAACCGAGGCTCAGACAAGGGAAGTGTCTTTCCCCTGGCCACAGAGCACGGAGATGCTGCAGCTTGGGGACACAGTTGGTGTGACCTTCCCAGATCCCCTGCGGTCCCCTTGCCAGCTGGGCATGTCCATCTTCCACCAGCTGCAGACGCAGCAGAGACTGTGCATATCAGCCGGAGGGAGACAGTGCCGGGCAAATGGGAGACCCCTGGTCCGAAGTGCCTGGGATTCCCACCCATCTGATGCCAAAACTCAGTGGAAGATGAGCCCAAGGCATCTGCTGCAAGCTGGTTCTGTCCTCTAGCGCAGGGTCCAGAGGCTAGAAATTTTCCACAAATCACAGCGGCACCTGGCTCTTTCCCCAACCCTGGTCTGCACCCCTTCCCCTCACAGGTTTCCAGGGAGCGTCTCTCCATAAACCCTTTGCCTCCATCTCTGCTAAGTCTTCAGATAATTCAGCCCGAGAGAGGGGCAGAAGTGGGCTTTGAACCCAGGATTGCCTGACCGTGCACCTCACTCTTGACGAGGTGGGGTCGGAGAGGAGAGAGGGCTTCGGAGGCCACGGATGGTTCAGTTCCCTGTACCCCAGTGCCACGTTCCTGTGGCGTCTTCTGCCTGTGACGGTGGGGATGGAGGAAATCCCGGGCCCGGTGGCACCCCGCCCCCATCTCCAGCTGCAGAGCCTCAGAGCCCTGTCCCTGTCTGACAGTCACAGGGGCGGGAAGCCAAGATCCCAGCAGCCGGGAGCTGTCACCAGGCCCCTGAGTTTAAATATAGACAGCCAAGCCTATAATTTGCCTCCCTTCCCCACGCTGTGGTGTCTATAATTAGAGCCGGGAGACAGCCGCGGAGGAGCAAGCAGCCAGGTGGGGAGGCCTTGGCATTGGCCGCATCCTCGCCCGGGGAGTGGGGGGGAGGCCAAGGCTCTGCTGGAGGCTGGGGCTCACCTTGCAGCTGGGCTTGGCTTCCAGGACCAGGGGGCTGCCACCAGCCATCACCTGTAGCTCCTGACTCCCTCATTTGGGAATCCCAACTGGTCTCCCCCGGCTTTAGGCAAACCCTTAACCTTCTCTATCTTTTCTGTGTACCCCGCCAGTGGTCCTCCTAAAGCCCCAATCCATCCATGCCCTCCCCTGCTCAAACCTCTTCCAAGGCTCCCACTGTCCCAGGATGAAGTCTGGGCTGCCTAGAATTCCAGGCCACTGAGCATGCCACATCGTTAAGTCCTCCGCATGCACAGTCCTCTCTCATTTCAACTGGTAACCCCGTTTCATTAGCGAGGAGACAGGGGGCACCGAGCGAGGGGAAATCACTTGGCCAAGTTTTCGCCACAGATGGACTAGAACCAGGCAGCCTGCAGCCAGAGCGCAGGTTTGGCTTTACTGTTCTCAGAGCTGAGTGCCTAGCACTGTACACAGCACGCGGCAGAAGGACCCTCTCCCTTGAGCCTGCCAGCAGGCCCCGAGCCGGCACTCACCCGCCTTGCCGATCTGCACAGCCAGCTTGGTGAGCTTGCCCTGCAGCACGGACTTCTCCTTTTTGTGCATGTTGGCTTTCTTCTTGTCGTCCGCGTCGCCTCCCTCCGCGCTCTTCAGGGGCTGCATTTCCATCGCCGCCGCCCCGTCCTGCTGCTTGGCTGCGGGAGGCACACACACGCACACACGCGCACACGCGCGCACACACGCACACACGCGCGCACACACACACACGCACACACAGACACAGGCGTGCAGGTCAGTCCGCGGGGCGCCGATGCTGGTGCCCACCCTGCCTGCCCAGGGGAGGTGCCACTGCCCGGCAGGGCCCCGCACGGCTGGCATGGGAGCCGGGATGGGGACCCGCTTCTTCCAGCCAGTCTCTGATGCCCAGTGGCTCTTGCTGCCTCAGGTCTGGAGTCTGGGACGCAGCAGGGACTGATGTGGCTCTACCTGGATTCCCGGCAGGAGAGAGCTGGGCTCCTCTCAGGGCCTGAACAAACCCACAGACCCTACAGCAGTCAGTCAAGAAAGGCTTGGCTTTCCCTGCACAGCCTCGGGGCCAGCTGAATAGGTAAAAGAGGGAGGCTGGGTATGGTGGTGCACACCTGTAATGCCAGTACTTGGGAGGCTAGACAGGAGGGTCGCAGGTTTGAGGCCGGCCTCCGAAACATAGCTAGATCTTGTTTCAAAATAAAATAAAATAGGGCTAGGGGCTTAGCTTGGAGGTACAATATCCCCTGGGTTCAGCTTCTAGTATAAAACAACAGCAACAAAATGTAAAAGAAGTTGTCCCCAGGCACAGGTGCCAAGTCCCCATCCTAGCCAGTGTGGCCCCTTCGGTGTGGGGCTGATTGGAGGGCCAGCCCCTCAGTGGCCCTAACACCTGTAAGGATCTTATGGAGCCAGCTTCAAGACGGACGTGGTGGCGTACACCTATAATCCTAGGAGTCGGAAGGCCGAGACAGGACAGCCTTAGCAACCTAGTGGGACCCTGTTTCCAACACCAATTGCTGCGGGTGTAGCTCGGAGGCGGAATGCCCCCGAGTTCAATCCCAGCACCTCCCCACCACCAATTCAAATGGACAGTGGAGCTTGAGGGCCGGGGGCGCGGGGACACTGGCCCCGGAATGCCCTTGCTCCTCACCAGTGCCATCTTTTTATTTGGCACCAGGAAAATCGTGCCAAAGATGTGAGGCCCCCCCTCCCCGCTGTGGGCGCGGACGGCCTGCCTCTCGCCAGCCGCCCCCTGCCTCCGGGGGGCTCTTGGTGCCGTGGGGTGGGGCCGTGGGAGCTGAGATGGGTCACGGCAGAGGGTTACCTTTGCTCTGGCTGCCGTCCGCAGTGCCATCCTGCATCTTACCTACACGACAAAGAATTTTAACAGACGACAGAGAACAGACAGCACGGGCCGGTCAGCACGAAGACGCAACAGGCCACAGACATTCACGTGACAGACAGAGGCGGGGAGGAGCTGTGTGGGGCCCTGAGCAGGCCTGGGCCTCGCTTCTCTAGGGGGCCCAGGACAGAGGGTTTCTGTGGGAATGGTCGTGGCCCTGGGCATTTTGCAGAGAGGACTGTGTTTGGGAGTACGGTGTCTGCTGTCAGGAAGGAGGAGCATCCTGGGCTCCACATGGAGCCTTTTAGGACTGAATGGGGCCATGTGTTTTGTGGGCTGGGAGGAAGAAGGGGAACTTTTTTAGTTACATTCTTTTTGATTCCCATAAATGAGAGGTGGGGGGAGAGAGAGAGAGACAGAGAGAGAGAGAGCGAGCCAGAGAGAGAGAGACAGAGAGAGAGATTCTAGAATGGAGAGGAGTTTGGACAAGGTACCAAGGTCAACATGTTCCTTTGTTTCTGGCTGTAAGAGGGACAATTCCCCATTTTCTTTGCCTCTCTGAAGGGATCTGAAGCCACTGAATGGGTGATCCCGTGCCCAATGTCTCAAAGAGTGACCAGGGCAAAGTGAGCCAGGGCTCTTAGCCAGTCTCTTAGTCTTTGAGGGGCCCTGAGCATGTCTGTGGGCTTCATAGAAGAGTCCAGGTTCCCAAGAGGAAGCTACTGACCCCCTCATTCTGTGTCTCAGGCCACAGTAGATGGGCTAGGCGGGGTCAGTGGTCAGTAGTCCCCCGGGGACCCTATTTCATGCCAGGGCTGATACTGTCTGCTGAGTGGAAGGGGGCGACCTGGAGGATCCTCCCCAGCCCTGGCCAACGTGGAGGCACAGGTGGCTGCTGATTTTCGCCCAGGACACCCGCCTTCCCCCAGCCTGGACAGCTCAGCTGGAGCTGCCCTGCAGCCTGGGCCACTCGGGAGGTCTGAGGCCGTCTACTCTGGGATGTCTGCTGCCAGGCCGACCTGGTGTCTGGCTCAGGCTCTCCATTTCATATAATCCTGCCCACGGCATCTCCCACGAAGGAACTGCTGTCTTGTACCATTCACAGATGAGAAGCAGGCTCAGGAGGTGGCTGGCGTGTTCTCAGGAGGAAGGAGAGATGAACCCACTTCCCATTCTGGCGTCTCTTCTCCTGAGGACCCCTGGAGCCCAGGGAGGGGCCTTGTTGGAGCCGGGTTCCCCCGGGTCACCAGCTAGATCATGGCTTTCCCTTTCCCAGCCTCAACTTCCACCTTTATACGACAGGGGACGGAGTACCCCCAGGTCACCCTCACAACATCCACACTTGCATGACTTAGAGTCCGCCATTTAAAAGGCTGGCTGGAGCCAGGTGTGGTGGCACAGGCCCGTCATCTCAGAACTTGAGAGAGGCTGAGACAGGAGGACTGCAGGTTGGAGGCCAGCCTCGGCCATTTAGTGAGACCCTGTTTCCAAATAAAAAAATAAAATAGGACTGGACTGGGGGTGTAGCTTGGTGGCAGAATGCCCTGGGTTCCACCTCCAATACCAGAAAACAATAAACAAACAAACAAAAAAAGGCGGGGCAGGAAGGCTTGGTATCGCACTCGTTTTACAGATGGGGAAATTGAGGAGAGGGGCCTTCAGAGGTAGCCTGCATTGATGGAACAAACTCAAAACGACCCCATAGCTGTGTGACTAGCTTGTCCCCATCACTGCGCTGGCTCTTCCTGTGACTAGGGACAAGTAGCTTCCCTGGCCCCCAGCCCAGCACCTCTGCCCAGAGTTCCCGGGGTGCTGTGCCTGCCACCCCTCTCAACAAGGAACAGGGGCTCTGGGGTTTAGAGAGAAAGGACCCCATTAGT
Source organism: Muscardinus avellanarius (assembly GCF_963383645.1). Taxonomy (NCBI): domain Eukaryota; kingdom Metazoa; phylum Chordata; class Mammalia; order Rodentia; family Gliridae; genus Muscardinus; species Muscardinus avellanarius. The sequence continues at coordinate 7,881,540 of NC_137808.1, read as the reverse complement.
CTATTGTGAAACTCTTCCTACTGGATTAAAAAAAAAAAAAAAGAAATCGCACCAAAACAGAGGGGAAACTTTTTTATAGAGCAAACAGGAATGAGCGACAATTATTTTTATTTCTTAAAATAATTTTACTAACTAGGCTAAAGGGGCACCAGAGGACTTGGCTTCAATAGTCTCTTTTAGAAGGCTCAAAGGGGCCTTTATTTGCATTGCATATTATCAGATGCGCTAGCCGGTGCACGCGCCCATTAGACTCAGCTAGCAATTTCCTCTTTTATTGCCACGGGGATCACGTGGCCAGAGAAATAATCACAATGCATATGTTGGAGGAGGGGGGCTACGTTCTGGGAGTGCTTCGGCACAGATGGCCTAGTTTCTCAGAAGCAAGGGACTTATTTGGTCTCTTCTTGCCCCAGTTGGTGACGCCCAGCCCCAATGGGTGGGACGGCCAGCTCTGGCCCCAGGTGGGCTATTGAACCCAGGGGCATTCTACCCCACACCTACTTTTTATTCTTTTCTTACCCTTTTTTTTTTTTTTTTGCAGTACTACCTAGGGGCATTTTTACCTCCAAGATACACCCTCAGTCCTATTTTTTATTCTTTATTTTTAAACAGGGTCTCACCGAGTTGCAAAAGGCCTCACTAAGTAGCTGAGGCTGGCCACGAACTGCGATCCTCCCGTCTCAGCCTTTTAAATGTTAGGATTAAAAGCATGCGCCACCATGCTTGGCTTTTATTTATTTATTTTTTGAAACAGGGTCTCACTAAGTTGCGAAGGGCCTAAATAGCTGAGGTTGGCCACGAACCTGCGATCTTCCTGTGTGAGCCTCCCAAGTACTGGAATTACAAGTATGCAGCACAGTGCGCAGCTGGTAGTGATATATTATGAACCCTGGTTATAACTGTGGTTGTAAGTGATGTATTAAATCGTGACGTATTAACAAGTGTAAAAGAAAATAATCACGCAGTAATGGCAATCGCAGTGCCTCCAAGATGCGTGGAACACACCTGCCTTTGAGATGGGAGCCTGGGGGAGCCGAGTTGGGGGGATACTTTCACCCTAAGTTTCTTCCCCTATATCTAAGTTATCAAGATTTGGCTCGGAGGAAAGAGGTGAAATTACAGTTAATTCTTTCTCACTTTTCACAGCTCAGCCCAGTGCCCCTTAACTCAAATGTGCCCTCTCCCAGAGTGTGGACGTTTTGTTAAAAATCAGATTCTCACCGGGCGTGGTGGTGCAGGCTTGTAATCCCAGCATTTGGAAGGCTGAGATAGGAGGATCGTGGTTCAAGGCCAGCCTCAGCTACTACTTATTGAGGCCCTTGGCTACTCAGTAAGACCCTGTTTCAAAATAAAGAATAAAGTAATAGGGCTGGGGGGTGTAGCTCAGAGGTAGAATGCCCCTGGGTTCCATTCCCAGTACCATACACACACACACACACACACACACACACACACACAATCAGATTCTCATTGAGCTGGTTTGGGGCAGGGCCTGAGATTCTGCGTGTGTGTGTGTGTGTGTGTGTGTGTGTGTGTGTGTGTCTGTGCGCGCGAGCGCGTGCGTGTGTGTGGCACTGGCGATTGAGCCCAGGGGAGTTCTACCTCTGAGCTACACTCCAGCTCTATTTTACTTTTTATTTATTTTGAGACAGGGTCTCATCGAGTTGTGGAGGGCCTCACTCAGCTAGCTATGAACCCAAACCCATGAGCCTCCTGTCTCAGCCTCTCAGATACCGGGATTTGTGCTGGGCTTGAGATTTTGCACTTCTAAAAAGCTCTAGGTGATGCCCAGACTCAGCTTTCCACTCACATTTTCAAAAGCGATGACACACGGCACTGTTTCTCAAAGTATATCATGGGGCACACCGATCCCACAGGTTTGAGTAGCAAGTCCGGCTCTCAAGTTGGCCTGGGAAACCCTTCATGACCCTGAGGCTCGCCACTGCACACGGGTGTGTTCACGGCTCTGGGAAACTCTGTGGTGAGCGAGAGACCAATTCTAACCCGTGGTCCTCAAACATCCCTGACCATCTCAAACCTCTCCCTTTCTCTGCAAAACGTACAGGATTCACTCCAGCAGGGGATTTCCGATCAGGAGGAGGAGCATGCACTTTGTAGTCAGCCAGGCCTGTGTTCTAGGTTCAAATCTCGGCCTGGATACTTTCATTTTAATTTTTTTTTCTAATTTTAAATTTTAATTTTTGCATTACTGGGATGGAACCCAGGGGCATTCTACCTCCAAACTACACCCCAGCCCTAGTTTTGATTCTTCATTTTGAAACAGGGTCTCACTGAGTTGCAGAGGGCCTCACTAAGTAGCTGAGGCTGTCCGCGAGCCACGATCCTCCTGTCTCCGCCTCCCGAATGCTGGGATGACAAGCATGTGCTACATTCCTGGCAGCCTTCCTACTTTCTAGCTTGGTGACCTTGGGCTAGTGCTTTGACCTCCTTGAGTCTTAGCCTCCTCATCTTTAAATTTGGGACAGTAAAACATGTGGCGTGGGACTGTCATGAGGATTAAATGAGATGGAGAACATGAAATGCTTGCAACAATGCCTGGCACACTTGGTTAAGAAATGAAAATGTCTCATTTTTTCCTGCACTCACTCCTTTCCCTCCCTCCCTCCCTCCCTTCCTTCCTTCCTTCCTTCCTTCCTTCCTTCCTTCTTTCCTTCCCTCCCTCCTTCCTTCCCGCTGTAGTTGGGAAGTGCAGTTGGCCTTTTATTCTGGAACTGGCCAACCAGGATGGAATCTGTATGCTCATTGCCTGGGGAAAGTGGGTACCACCTCCTGGTTCCTTCCTGCCCAGTTGTGGGTTGGCTCATGCTGGTTCTCCCTGTCACCTTGCAGCTGCCCCTCCCTGGCACGTGACACCTCCTACACCCCAAGCTGCTCTCCTTCCTCCTCCTGGGCCTGAAATAGACCCACACTCGAATTAGCATACAGTTTGCAGAAGCACCTCGCGCAGTCCTGACATCCACGAGGCTGCCGTCTTTGGCCAGTTGGTGTCTGGGATGGGGACGGGAGCACGGAGAGGGACAAGGGTCCCCATGCTTTGCAGGAGTGGTGAGGACTAAATGATATGATGGGTGGGAACCCCGTACGTAGCCCAGGGCCTAGGGTGCTGGAGAAAACACTTGTCACTCAGGCATGGAGGCGCATGCCTATAATCCCAGTACTGGGGAAGCTGAGACAGGAGGACTGCAAGTTCCAGACCAGCCTCGGCAACTTAGTGACACCCTCAGCAACTTAACAAGACCCCGTTTCAAAGTAATAAAAAATACAATAGGGCTGGGGATGTAGCTTGGAGGTAGAATGGCCCCGGGTTGTATCCCCAGTACCACAGACACACACACAAAAAGACTTTTGACTCTTTCCTTGTTTCTCTGGGCAATGTTTTCATGGTGGAGCCCTAATGGCTCTTGGCAGTGCAGGAGCAGCCTGGGTGACTCTTGTTGCCTAGCTTGGGCACAGGGGTGGCATCTGAGTCAACAGTGGCCTTATCTGTGGTCTCGGAGATGGGAGGGCACAGAGACCTGAAACCTCCTGGAGGCTGGGAGAAAAGTGAATGGAATTCTGTGTGTGTGTGAGAAGGGACAGATGTGGGGGACAGACAGAGATGTGCCAGGGTGGCCCCGTCCCCGCCCACCTCTCCAAGGGGGCTGTGAGAAAGCAGAGACCCACCAACGGCCCAGCACAGGCAACAGCAAGAAACACCGGTCCACCTCCAAGGGACAGAAGTAGGCCCGGGCCCAAGCAAACCCCCTGCCCATCCATTCCATGAAAGAGAAGAGGAAGAGCTGTCTACTAGTGGCTCAGCCATGCTATGGGGTGGGGGCGAGGAGCTGAACCCCGGCTTGGGTCCCCCGGCCTCCAGGGAATTTCAGAGGTGGCCGGGAGCCTCTGCTGGGGACCCTGATGCCAACTTCAGCTCCGGTCCTGACCCCAGACCATCTGCCCAAAGCCAGGGCAGGGTTGTGCTTAGGAGAGGGCCACGCCGGCTGGGACACTTTTTCCCAGGGGTGGGGGAGGGCAGATCTGAAGTGGAAGTTGTGTCCCACTCGGAGTCCCCTGAGGGCATCCAGGGCCCAACAAGAGCCAGTGCCTTGTTTTTGGTAGCTGCAAGCCAGCGTGGAGTGGATGTCCCTGGCCGTGGGTGGCTCTGCTCCTAAGCGCCTGCCCCATGTGAGAAGGTGACTGTCCCCGAGTGGCCCACACACATCCCGAGGTCTGTGCGGTCCAGAACAGGGAGAGAGCCCAGAGTTGGGGCAGAGGAGAGAGAAGCCCATCTGACCGACCCAGACCAAACGCTCACTTGCAGTGGGAGACGTACCATTGACTAGGCCGGCATTTGCGCTATCAGCAGCGTTTGAAGCCGCACCATCTGCCGCTGCGGGGGGTGGGAGGGATGGAAAACGCTGTGTGTCACACTGGAGAAAAGCAACAGCCCTAAAGACATGAACCCACTGGCAAGGAGACTGCGTGACTCCCTCTTAAAAACAAACAAACAAGAAAACCCAAACCCTCATCTCGGTTGCAAATTAAGAAACTAAACTTGGGAGGTGAAATGTTCCCATGGAGACACCGTAAGGGTGCGGGAGACTCAGACTCAACATGGCCGTTGGAATCACACATGGGGGGTGACCAAGGTGGCCGGGAGGATGGCCTTCCTCAGTGGTGCGGTCTGGAGGCTGTCAGCTCAGGGATCAGGTGGGTCTCCTGTGGAATGAGGGGTTCTGGGCTGCCTATCAGGGCCAGAGAACCCCAGGAGCAGAAGCCAACTCCACATGTGCAGCGGCAGGTGCAGGCTGGGGTGCAAGCTATGACTACCATCACTGTGGCTGTAGGTGTCCTGGAAGAAGCCACCAGGGTGGTAACTTAGGATTGTGCCTGCCACTTGGGCCATGGTGCCTGGCCAATCGCTGCCTCCTCCACTCTAAACAACAGGCCAACAGTGGCCTTTGGACACCCTGCTATGAGATGTACCACCCTTCAAAAAGTGGTATCAAGGTGCCACATCTTGTGCCCAGGAAAGGGCACTAGCGACATTTTCTTAATTTAGAAATGAAGGCTGATATGAAATGGCCAATGACACCCCTGCAGCTCTTTCTTAGGGTGGGGAGCCGGGTTCTGTGGGGAGAAGGGCAGCCCCTGGTGGGTGAGGCGACCACACCGTGTGGTTAGTGGTGGGAAACGGGCAGGCTCTGTGGGGTGCTGCTGGGGGATGTTGGGACCCTGTGCTGCTGGTGTGTGGGGCTGAGGGTGCCGTCTGGCCTTGGCTACTGGATCAAGTACCACACGGGAAAGAGGACAGCGTGGGCCCTGGCTTGTCCTGTGGGAATGAAATCACACGAGGATCCCCAGACGGCCCCCAGACACATGGCCTCCTCCCACTGGGTGCTGGTGGTCTAGGGCAGGGCCTTGTGGCCAAGGCTACAACTACTTCTAAAAGCCCCACCTACCCTGAGGGGGTCTTACTGTACCTGGTAGCTGAAGGCCATCCCCCTTCTTCACACCTGTGTGATGATTTTTGAGACATGTTAATGAAGAAGCAACACACACAGCCTCATCTGCGCACGCACGCATGCATGCACATGCGTGCACACACACACACACACACACGCACACACGCACACCCGGCCATCCTGAAATGGGAACATGATGTTGGCGGTGCTAAGCTGGGTCTCTGGTCAATGTGGTGGGTTGTGAGGGCGGAGGGGGCCCAGCCCGGCTGAGCCTGAGATACTGGGTTCCCTCTGTTCAGTCCCCTCCGCGGCCCGCCTTGTCTACCCAGGGAGCCTGGTCTTGAAACACCGTCATGAATGCACATTCATGAGGGGCCTTGACTGCACTCCAGGGTTCACTGCGGCCTGTCTTCTTTAATGATATTTTCAAAAAACACAGGTCTGGCTGCCCCACGGCTGAGCCCTGCGAGGCCAATGCATAGCTCACAGCATCCTGTCCACCACTCAGATCTACCCAACTGCCTGTTCCCTGCGCTGGCCCCACCGTCCTGGCCAGAGTCTCCCCTGGTGCACGGACACGCTCCTGGCGGCCTCTGGGACTCCCAGCCGGGGCTCTCTCCTCCACTTCTCCCTCAGCACCCCATTTATTCTCTCTGGCCTCTTGATTTCCCAGACAACAAACATCTCAGCCCCACTGTTCCTGCTGAGGGGGACCATAATCTTGAGGGGGACCCAACAGGAAATGGGTTTTGCCCTCAGAAACAAGTAGCCTTCCATCCTTACCCAAGCTCTGTGCCCAAGTGCCCCCCACCCCAGTGTTGGAGGTGGTAATGGTGCCCTGCAACTCAGGGAGGGATCGTTGGCCCTCCTATCTCTCTTCTCCCCGGGCCCCAAGTTCTGGGCATTAAAGAGTGTCTCCTTGAGCACAGGGAAGGAGCCAAGAGCCTGAGAATGTGCCAAGGGGGGTGTCCCTGAGACTGAGTGCAGGTGACAAGTGAGGAGTGGGTCGTGCTGAGGCCAGGAGCCTGGGCCTCTGGCTACGAGCTGGGCCCTGTGAGATTGGGCTTCTTATGTGAACCTCCCTCCTCCATCCTGAGGGGGACATTCATCACAGGCGCATCTGTTGTGTTGGCAGGAGACTGTGAGTAGTAGACTCTTATTTTCATGGGGGAGAAAGAACCAGAATTGGGGCAGGGTAAATGGCAGCTCTGGTGGAGCTGAGAGGGGCCCTAGAGCGATGTATTTGAAGCCGCCTTCCTTAGAATCTCCTCTGCCTGCATCTACAATGAATCTATACTAGGTAGGGTTCGTTTTGTTTTGTTTTGAGCTCTGTTTAGTGGTGGAAGGCATTGCCTTGGGATGGGGGATGAGACCAGTGTATTCTGTTTCTACTGCTTGAGACAGAAACATCACCACAGGCTCAGGAGCCCTGGCTTGGTCCTGAGGAGAATGAGGGGCCTCTGTGACATGACTGGACAAAACAGAGACTAGGACAGAACCCTGGGGATGAAACAGACAGAGCCCACTTCGCCTCAGCAGGGCCTTCGGGATGAAGAAGGCAGCTGTTGGTACAGGGCGTTAACACAGAAGGCACTCAATATTCTGTTGAGTGAACGAATAAACAAAACAATGAAAATTGTGGCCTTAAAAGCTCCTCTCCTGTCCGGCCAGGGGGCTGCACTTACCTTTTTTATCTTTCTTCTCTTCCTCTTCTCCGCCGGCCCCCAGCAGTGTAAAGATGATGCCGGTCTGAGAGTTCACACCCACGGCAGTCACCACCATCCGGCCTGAACCCTCCATCACATGGGTCCCTGAGGAAGCGGGGCAAAAGCCAAGTTACCATTGTGCAGCCAAAGTCCCTTTCTTGAAGGAGTAGGAGAAACGAGCCCAGCTCAGCCAGCCCAGCTCCTTGTCTGCTGAGCTCGGCGGGGGGCAGCACCTACAGAGTGGGCTCACACTGTGTGTGTGTGTGTGTGTGTGTGGTGGGTCCTTTAAGATGATCTTACCTCAGGGCAGCTCTGGGATGCCTGGCACTGAAACACTTTTGCTCTCTCAGTACTCACACCCAGAGTCATCCCCTTGTCTTTCTCTCCTGTCTTCCTCTCCTGCCCTTAGGCTGAGCAGAGAATACTCTCCTTTCCCTACTGAGAGTATGTAGAACCAGGTCTCATTTGGCTGAATCCTGCAACTAGTAAAGAACCACTAACTAGCGGAGCTCAGTGGTGCACGCATGCAATCCCAGTGAAGCTAAACAGGAGAGCAGCAAGACCTGTCTCAAAAGTAAAAGAATAAGAAGGGCTCGGCGTGTAGCTCAAGGGCAGACTGACCAATAGTTCAATCCCCAGCTCCAAAGTAAGAGATAGAAAGAAAGTGCTAACTAAGTGCTGTTTAAAATGGGCACCATCTTCCCTCCTAAAGATTTGTGGAAAGAATTCAGGGACCGTGAATTTGGATGAGAAAAAAAATTACCCCCTCTGACTGAAATTTACTATTCCTCCCCATTGTGAATGCAGGTGTCAGACCCCAGGAGTGTCATCGGCACCCATGACGCCACTACGCACATTATGAGAACCTGGGATTCTTTTCATGCCACTTACAGCTGTGCAGATGTGACAGGCGGGCCTCCTGCTGCACAACGGAAGTGGTTACTAGGCAGCCTGCTAAGTCTTGTCACTCAGTGTGTAGTCAAGAAACACACTCATTTCTATATCACACATTAAACGATCCTTTTTCTTTTCTGGTGGTACTGGGGGTGGAACCCAGGGGCTTTCCTACCTCCAGGCTATACTCCCAGACCTATTTTATACTTTATTTGGAAACAGGGTCTCACTAAGTAGCTGAGGCTGGCCTTGAACCTGTGAGATCCTCCTGTCTCAGCCTCCCAAGCGCGGGGATTACAAGTGTGTGCCACCACGCCCGGCTTAAAAAAAAATCCTTTTTTTAAAAACATGATTGGTTTCCTTTGTGAGCCAACATATTTCATCTTATGTACTTCAAAGCTTTATTCTGAGTAGAGGTGACTCAGGGTGACAGCACACTTTCCAGGGGGGCCATGCTACAAGAAAAGCTATGGACCCCTTCCTAGAATTCCAGATTTCGCAAAGTGGGTTCCTACATTCTTTGGAGAGTCTGGAGGGGTATCTGTGGGGGTGAAACAGATCTACTCTTCCTCATCCTCTCTTTGGGGCTCTGTGTCAGCTTTTGTTTGGGAAGAGTCTTGCTGTGGCTCAGAGGCAGGTCTCTCCCGTGCAGGCTCAGCGTGGCCTGTCTAATACGACAGGGAAATTTGTAGTGGAGTGAGGATTAGGTGGAAAGGTGAAAAGATGCGGTCTAGTCACCGACGGAGTGTTACTGAGCCATGAAGAGGGAGGAGGCTCAGCCACATGCTGCCCTGTGAATGGCCCTGGGGGACATTACGCTATGTGAAACCAATCGGCCACAAAAGGACTATAAATACCATACGGTCTTACTCATGTGAGGGCCCTCGAATGGTCGCGCTCAAGAGATAGAATGCAGGATAGAGATTTTCAGGGGGTGGGGAGTTAGTGTTTAAGGGGGACAGAGTTATGGCTGGGGAACATGGAAGGTGTTGGTAGTACAATGTGCGTGCACCTGATGTCTCTGAACTGGACAGCTGGGTGCAGTATGGGGTGGGGGCACAGATGGCAGCCATGCCCAGCAATTCTGCAGGGAATGTGGCACCCCTGGGTCCTTGTCATCTAGCTGCCCCTGGGAGATGCCTCGGGGCAGTGTCCTGCACCGGGAAGGTTGTCTATCAGCGGTCACAGGACCCACTGGCCACTCCCAGACAGACAGCAGGTGCCGCCCTCTTGGTCTGTGGGTGCCTCCTGTGCACACACCAAGGAAGTCGGCCCCTGGACACTCTACTTAGTAATGAATCTGCATATGTGAATCCTGGCCCTCCAGATACCAATACCCTCCCTCACTTTAATTCTTACCACACTGGGTAGAAATACCTCTAGAATGTAGAACACCTCTCTTTTCTTTTCTTTTTATTTTTTTAGAGGAATTACTAGGGCATTACTACCTTTAAGATATACCCCCCAGTCTATTTCTTTATTTCTTTATTGTGGTACTGGAGATTGAATCCAGGAGCATACTACACCTCCAAGCTACACCCCCAATTTTTATTCTTTATTTTGAAACAAGGACTCACTAATTTTGTGGAGGCCCTCACTAAGTAGCTAAGGCTGGCCTCGTTTTTTTTTTTTTTTTTTTTTTTTTTTTTTTCCGGTGCTGGGAATTGGACTTAAGGCATCTACCTCTGTGCTACACCCCAGCCCTATATTTTTGTCCTTCCTTTCTTCCTTCCTTCTTTCCCTCCCTCCCTTCTTTCTCTCTTTTCTCCTTCCTTCCTTCCTTCCTCCCTCCCTCCCTTCCTTCCTTCCTTCCTTCCTTCTTTCGCGGTACTGGGATTGAACCCAGGGGTATTCTATTGCCAAGCTACAGCCCTGTTTTTTATTCTTTATTTTGAAAAAGGATCTCACTCAGTTGTGGAAGGCCTCACTACGTAGCTGAGGCTGGCTGCGAACCTGCAATCCTCCCAAGTAGTGGGATTACAAGCATGCGCCACCATGCCTAGCTTTTAATTATTTTTTATTTTAAGACAGGGTATAAGTTGCTGAGAATCTTGTTAAGTTGCTGAGGCTTGCCTTGAACCTGCAATCCTCCTGTTTCAGCCTTCCATGTACTGGGATACACACCACCATTCCTGGTCAGAAATCAGATTTTCAGAGAATAAGAATTCCCTGGCCAGGGAACAGGGGGACCACAGACTGAGTCCAGACAGTGACATAGGCTAAGCATCCCAGGCCTGGTGACTTTTTATCTACATCAGATCCTGGGGCCACTTGGCCCCTTGAGGTTCCATTTCTGGACATAGACATTATAATAACTTCTAACAAGCCAGGCACAGTGGCACATGCCTATAATCTTAGTATTTGGGAGGCTGAGACAGGAGGATCCCAGGTTAGAGGTCAGCCTCAGCAACTTAGCAATGCCCTCAGGAATATTACAAGAACCTATTTCAAAAAAAAAAAATTTAGCCAGGCGTGGTGGCGCACGCTTGTAATCCCTGCGCTTGGGAGGCAGAGACAGGAGGATCGCGCAGGTTCGATGCCAGCCGTGCTGGCTTAGGAGACCCTGTTTCCAAATAAAAATACAAAAAGTAGATCTAGGAGTGTAGCCCAGAAGTAGAAGGGTTTCCAGGAACCCCAGTACCACAAAAAAATTTAAAAATAGATCTGAAAGTATATATAGCTCAGAGGTAGAAAGGCCTGGATTCAATTCCCAGTACAAAAAATAAATACATAACCAGGTAAATAAAAAGTGCTGGAGGTATAGTTCAGAGGTAGAACATCCCTGGGTTTAATCCCCAGTACACACACATCACATATACACAGACCAAAAAAAAAGTATTAGAAGATAACTTATTCTTTTGGGGGGGGGGTGGTGAAGGGTGACGGGGATTGAACCGGGGCATTCTACCTCTGAGCTACACCTTCAGCTCTATTTTTTTTATTTTAAACAGGCTCTCACTCAGTAGCCGAGGCTGGTCGTAAACCTGTGACCCTGCCTCAGCCTCCTAAATCCTGGGATGACAGATACACGCCACCACGCCAAGCAAAGCCAGCTTTTTATAAAGTGCTTTCTTTCGCCCTGGTTGGGCAGCGTGGGGCTGTTAGAGAAGGGAACTGAGTTTGGGTGGGGGCAAGGGGTCCCTGGAGACTCCGGAGGAGGGAGAGGAGCGGGTGCACCTGGCTGCATCCGCAGCACATAGAAGCTAGAAGCAGCCACCGAGACGGTTTCTGAAAAGCACCTGCGACTGCTGGGCACTGTGCTACTGCCGCGAGCAACGTGGCCCTCAGTACATGTCACGAGTCATGATTTGAAGTCTCTGCTGTCTCTCAAGCCTCTGGACCTGGTCACTTGCCACTTTGCCCCAGGAGACAAGGTCCTAAGAGCCTAGTGTTTGATCAGCACGAGAAAAACAGTTAGCTGGGCGGTGAAGGCTCTGGCCCTCTAGCCTGGGCGGCTATTCTCCACCTCCACAGCATAAACAGGATGGAAAAAAGCGCAGGGGGCCAATTTCCACCCGAGATAATCAGACCTCGAATCGCCTTCTAATCTGATCGCTCCTGCCTCAGCGTCGCATCTGGAGGTGGGAGGAGGGGATGAAGCCCGGGTGGCTCTGGCCGCCTCAGCCTGGAGTCCCGGCCACTGGCAGTCAGGCGTGAGTCCATCCTTGGGTCCTCCAGGCCCAGCGGTGCCTGAAGATGCCACACAGCTCCCCGAGGCCCAGACTGCTCAATCAGCACCGTCTTTGGAGTGTCCCTCTCCATAGCCAGTCCTCCCTGGCTCCCCAGGGGAGGGACACTCCCATGGCTCCCCTATGAGCCCCTTGGGGACAAGGCCCGAGTGTGAATCTCCCCTAGGCCGCCTTGAGGAGCCTAGCTTGCAGCTGTTTCTCTAGAACCCTCCCCCCTCTGCCTCCTCTTTTTGTAATTTCCATGGTGGTATTTCATTCATTCATTCATTCATTCATTCATTCATTCATTTTTGTACTGCTAGGGATTGACCCCAGGGGTATCCTACATCCTAGCTACACACTTAGCCTTATTTTATTTTATTTTATTTTATTTTTTGGTACTGGGAATTGAACTCAGGAGCATTCTACCTCCTAGCTATATCCCAGGCCTATTTTTTTTATTTTTATTTTGAAACAAGGTCTCCCTAGGTTGATGAGAGTCTCACTACTTACTGAGGATGTCCTTGAACCTGTGACTATTCTGTCTCAGACTCCGGATACTCAGATTACAGGTGTGTGTACCACATTGCCTTGTTTTATTATTTTTTTGTTGAGAACAAGGTCTCGCTGAACTGTGAAGGGTCTTGCCGAGTTGCAGAGGCTGGCCACAGACCTGTGATCCTCTGTCTCAGCCTCCCAAGTACTGGGATTACAGGTGTGCGCCACTGTGCCTGGGTACCTGCGTGTTCCATCTGTAATGAATAATTCCACCTCCCCCATAAGTGGTCTTTCTGGGCTTACACAGGGCAGATTTATTTTGGGGTCACCCCTGTTCCCCATGCTTCCCTGGGTGGTACCTCATAGGGGTAGAGGTGAGAGCCCTTGGGGGTTGGGGACCCTTGTACCAGGCCAGGATCTAACTGTGCATGGTTCCTTGAACCATGTCCATGGTGTCCCATGGACACCCCTCTGTAGCCCCGACCTTGTCTGCCCAGGGCCCCCAACACACAAGCATGTGGGGGTTGTGCACAGAGAGCTCGGCCGGAAAACAGGTCTCGGGTCTCATTCTGATCTGCTGTGTGGCCTTAGGCCAGTCTCTCTCCTCTCCGAGCCTGCCTTTTGTCCTCTGGAAATGGGGAGTTAGCTGGCAGAGGTCAGCACCCCTCAGCAATGGCGTCTGGACATGCTGGAACCCAGGGAAACAGAGGCTATGTCATGGGCGAGGCAGGCAGCTTGGGAAAGACTAGGAAAAGGAGGGCCACGGCAGCCTCTGTGGGGGCAGAAGGTCCAGACACAGAGCCTCCTGCCCTGGCTGGGCAGGGGTGTCAGCTCCACACCGGGGGGCATGGCCCAGGCGAAGGTGGGACGGGCAGTGCGATGGCCGCGGGGTGTCTGGGCGCCACTGGGGCTCACGATGGGAGGGGTGAGTGAGAGGAGGGTGCCAGTGTTGTCTCTGCCTGATGCTGCATAGGAAGCCACTGAAGGCATTGGGGGCAGGGGCAGGGAGGAGGAGGAGGAATGTGGATGAGCGCTCACTGCCTGCCATGGGGAGCACCAAGCTGCTTTCCTCCCAACTGCAGGCGGAGTTGTGACGCCATCAGCACCCCCACCATAGGCGGGCAGTGGCTGGGAGGCGTCGGCGCTGTCTTGCCAGGACCTAGCTGCAGGAGATTGTGAGCAGAGCTGCCTGGGTAGCCAGAGTAGGAGGGGGCAGGGACGCGGGGGGCTGCTCACTGATGAAAGGGAGAGAGCCCAGGAACAAGGATAACGGGTCCTGCCAAAGGGATGGTCCTAGCTTGCCGGAACCTCTGACCTGGGCCGGCCTGCCTGCCTCCTGCCTGCCTCCTGCCTGCCTGCCTGCCTGCCTGCCTGCCTTCCTTCCTTTTGCAGTACTGGGGATGGAACCCAGGGACATTCCACCTCTGAGCTATACCCCCAGCCCTATTTTTCAGTCTTTTTTTTTAGTTTTTATTTTTTGGTGGTACTGGGGTTCCTGGAAGCCCTTCTACCTCCAGGCTACACTCCCAGACCTATTTTATATTTTTTTATTTGGAAACAGGGTCTCTTAAGCCAGCGAGGCTGGCTCCAAATCAGCGCAATCCACCTGTCTCCGCCTCCCAAGCGCAGGGATTACAAGCGTGTGCCACCATGCCCAGCCATCAGTCTTTTATTTTATTTATTTATTTATTTATTTATTTATTTATTTATTTATTTATTGGTGGTACTGGGGGTGGAACCCAGAGGCTTTCTACCTCCGGGCTATACTCCCAGAACCACTTTATATTTTATTTGGAAACAGGGTCTCACTAAGTTGCTGAGAGCCTCGCCTAAGTAGCTGAGGCTGGCTTCGAACTGTGATCCTCCTGTCTCAGCCTCCCAAATGCTGGGATTATAAGTGTGAGCTGCCACGCCCGGCTTTCTGTTTTATTTATTTTTGTACTGTGCTAGGGAGGGACTGCAGGGTTGCTTGCATGCTCGGTAAGTCACTCTACCATGGAGCTACACCCACAGCTCTGTCCCTTGGTTTCTGACCTGGCAACAGAGGAAGGTTCAGAACTTTCTTAAGATGCAGGCTCAGAACCTCCCCCTTCAAAACAAAACAAAACAAACAAACAAAAAAACCCCAACCCCCCAAACAAAACAAAACAAAAAACAAAACAAAACTCAGATCCATCTCAGAGGACAGAAGCCGGCTTCCCTGGGCTGGCCCAGGTATTGTCTGTCTTGGGCCAAAGCCTAGTGTTTTGGGAAGTGGGGCATGCTGTACCCTTAGTAGCAAAGCTAGAGGGGCCTTGCCTTACTAAATGGCTCTCCTGAGACCATAGAGGGCAAATGACTGGCCACGGTAGCATAGGAGGACACAGGGCAGCCGAGGCCTGGAACCCAGGGCTCCTGGACCTCTTGGCTTTGGCCTCCTGGGAGTCTGCACAGGGAGACAGACGGATAGAGGGAGTCTTGACTTTGGTAAGGCGGCTGGAAGGTTAGGATCTGCTTCCTGGCACGGACGCCAAACAGAGGCGTCCTCCTCTACCCTCTCAACACTCTCCTTCGCAGACAGTGGGCAAAACGTCCCCCTTGCAACAGCCCTGTGCAGTAGGTTTTGGTGCCAGCGCCGCCCCAGCCCCTCCGCCCACCTGTGGCCTTTCTGGCTCAGAGAGGTTGAGTGACGGCCCAGGGTCACCCAGCCATGAGCGGTGGAGCCGGGACTTGAACCCGTGCTCTATCCACTACACCCCGCTGCCTCTCGTGGAGAAGAGGCAGGGTAGTGTAATGGAGAGAGTGCGGGCCGAGCGGCAGACGGCGTCATCTTAGGCTCCCTGCGGCGGCGGCCATGGCGGCAGGTCTGGCTGTCTGCTTGGAATGGCCTTTGCTGGGCGGAGTGGGCAGCGGGCGCTGGGACGTGAGCGGCGCTCAGCCTCGGTCCTCACTCCTTCCTACCATCCTACCCCACAGACCTGTGCTGCCTCCCCGGGCACTTCCAGGACGTTCCTCCAGTCCGCCTTTGCACATGATTGCGTCTGCTGTGAGGGCCCTGAGCTCCTACTTACCCTTTAAAACCCGGTGCAGCAGGACATGAGGCTTTTTGATGTCTCTGCAGGGATGGTGTTCTACTTGGCTGGTACCTCATCCCTCCAGGTCTCCCCATCCCTTCTCTTGCCCCTTGGTAGCCAGAGGCAACTCTTTCTTTCTTTCTCTCTTTCTTTCTTTCTTACAGGGGATTGAACCCAGAGACATTTTACTTCTGAGCTACACCCATAACCCTACAGGCTGTTGAAGTTCTCCCTAAGTAGCTGAGGCTGGGCTTGAACCTGCAATCCTCTCTCAGCCTCCCAAGTACTGGGATTACAGGCGTGTACCACCATGTCCAGCTCAGAGTCAGTTTTTTTTTTTTCTTTCTGTTTTTTGGTGGTACTGGGGTTCCTGGAAGCCCTTCTACCTGCGAGCTATACTCCCAGACCTATTTTATGCTTTTTTAAAATGTTTGGAAACAGGGTCTCTTAAACCAGCGCGGCTGGCTTCAAACCTGTGCGATCCTCCTGTCTCCGCCTCCCAAGTGCGGGGATTACAAACGTGCGCCACCACGCCCGGCCAGAGTCAGCTTTTTAAAATGCATGTGTGAGCAGCCAGTGCTTAAAACCATCAGAGTATTCCACCGTATGTGGACCAATATCCGAACACACCAAGGATCCAGAAAGATTGCAACCCTGCTGGGTCTTCCTCTCCCCATAAGAAAGCTTTGGCATCTGGCTTTTCAAGAAACCAAGCCACTAGAAGGTCAGGGGCGCAGGATGGGATTCGCAGCCCATTTCATCCACTGCCGTAACCCCAGGGCATGCTAAGCACACAGTAGGTTCATTACATGGTTGTTGAGAAGGGTGAAAGCTTACACAAGGGGCTGAGCTTTCCAGAGGCCCCAGAGCCAAGGACTGGTGAAGGGGCCCCTCAGACAGCCCTGCACAGGAGGAGAATCTGCAAAGGGACTGTGGTGGGGCCGCAGCTCACCTGACAGCAACATGGGGTCCTTGTCCACAGACTTGCGCACCTGGTCCGACTCCCCTGTCAGGGAGCTTTCGTCAATCTTGAGGTCGTTACCCTGGATGAAGAGGCCGTCGGCAGGCAGGAGGTCACCTGAGCAGGGATGGCAGGGGGGTTAGCAGAGTCTCGGAGACCGAGCAGCCTGCGGGGTTCCCCGGAGATGTGACGTGCTGCCAAGGGAAGGCTCTCTATCCCAGACTAGGCCAATGGGCGGTTCGCCACGTGGATGGTGCAGGCCCCGGGGGCTGAGGTCGCACTAGCACAAAGCGGCCACACTCGGGGAATGCTCGTCACAAAGCACTTCTCTTGGTCTGGTTTGGATCTGGGGCCCAGTGTTGTCTGTGGTCCACTCTTCTCTAGGCTAATACAGCTTGAGGAAATTACCTTTTTAATTTCATTTTTTTTGTAGTACTGGGGATTAAACCCAGGGTATTCTACCTCTGAGGCACACCCCAACCCTATTTTATATTTTATTTTGAATCAGAGTCTCTGTAAGTTGCTGAAGGTCTCATTAAAGTGTCCAGGCTGGACTCAGACCTGTAATCTTCAAGTGGGTCTCAGTCTCCCAAGTACTGGGATTGCAGACATGTGCCACTATTCCTGGCTTGGAAAATTCTCTTGAAAGAGACTGGTCTATCTTGGTTAGGCTGAGGAGACCCCAAACAAAGTGCCTTATCAGGGGGAAATCAAGCCCTCCCCGGCAGATTTCTAATATCTCACTGGCTGCCTGCCTCTACTTACCCAGCACATATCTAGTTCCCACCCTCTTTGGTGGCAGCCTATTTGCTTTTTCACTAGCAGGATCACAGGTCCAGAATATTCACTCATCTACTTCTGCTCCCTCTAACACCTCCTCTAGCCCGGCAGCCATCTGTCCACACCAAATCACGAAAGGAAAACAGATTTTATCTCATACACCCATTCTCGGTATTCCCAGCCCTTTCTTGGGACATTGAGCTGAGAAAGCATCTGAGACTGTATTCAGACTCAGAGCTGTGATTGATTAGTAATGTCTGCTAGGGGTAGAAACTTAAGGAGAAGGGATACGCGTGCCATGTATCTGACACTTGATTTTTACGGACTCTGGAATCCTATCTCTCCCAGGACCTGAGAACATCCTAGCCTGAGATGTGCCTTCAGGGATCCAGCCCTTCCCTTGACCAGTCTCTTTGCATCTGCCTGGCCCATCTCCCCTCTGCCTAGACAAGCCACAGGATATGGCTCAGTGGCTGGGACACACACACACACACACACACACACACACACACACACACACATTTATGGTACTGGGGATTGAACCCAGGGCCATTCTACCTCTGAGCTACACCCCCAGCCCTATTTTATTACTTTCTATTTGAAACAGGGTCTCACTAAGTTGCGGAGGGCCTCACTAAGTAGACGAGGCTGGCCTTGAACCTGCGATCCTCCTGTCTCTACCTCCCAAGTACTGGGATGACAAGTGTGCACCACCATGCCCAGCTCAATTACCATATTTGATCTGGGCGATGTCACCAACCACAATCTCGGCCACAGGGATCTGGACCACCTGGCCAGCCCGGACCACGGTGAACTTTTGCTCCTGCTCAATGCGGCTCTGCAGGCCCCGGAACTGTTTTTCTTTGCTCCAGTCATTGAAGGCTGTGACCAGGACCACACAGATGACCGAGAGGAGGATGGCGGCCCCCTCAATCCAACCGGCTTCTGCTTCCCCTTCATCCTCAGCCCCAGCCTGGGCTGTCGCGCATCCTGCGGAGAACAGAAGGAAGCGGGTTGGTGGGGCGGACCAGTCAGGAGGAGTCTCCCCACCTGGGTTTAAGGCCCAGATTTGACAAGTAACAGAAGCCTTTGCCCTAGCTGGGTGATCCTGGATAAACGACCTTCCCTCTCTGAATCTCCGTTTCCTCTTCTGTAAAATGAGAAACATATTCTTTATCTTGAGGGTGTGTTGTGAAAGTTGAAATTTCATAGCTGGGGGTGGTGGCCCATGCCTATAATCCCAGTATTTGGGAGGCTGAGACAGGAGGATGGCAGGTTCGAGACAAGCCTCAGCAACTTAGTGAGACTCAGTTTCCAAAAGAAAAAAAAGAAAAGAAAAATAAAGAGCTGGGGGTGTAGCTCAGAGGTAGAACACTCTTGGGTTCAAACACCAGTACTACCAAAAAAAAAACAACTTTTTTTTTCTTTCCTCGAAGTAAGATGCAAGGAGTCTTACTCCCGATGGACTTGGTGTGGCAGAAGCTCCTAAATCAGAAGAAAAGAGAAGCAGCGAGGCTGGGTGGGGAAGAAGGCGACCCATACTGCACTTGCCTTCGGGTCTAGAATGCAGTGTTTCTCTCTCTCTCTGTCTCTCTCTTTCTTTCTTTTTTTGTGGTGCTGGGATGGAACCCAGGAGTATTCTACCTCCAAGCTACACCCCCAGCTCTATTTTTACTCTTTATTTTTTTTATAATAGGGTCTCACTGAGTTCCAAAGGGCTTCACTAAGTAGCTGAGGCTGTTCTTGAACCATGACCCTCCTGCTATCTCAGCCTCCCAAATGCTGGGAGTACAAGTATGTGCTACCACACCTGGCTTTCTTTTTCTCTCCTTCCTTCCTTCCTTCTGTCCTTCCTTCCGTCCTTCCTTTCTTTCTTTCGCGGCACTGGGGATGGAATCTAGGGGGCAGTTTACCTTCAAGCTGTACCCCAGCCCTATTTTTTTATTCTTTACTGTGAAACAGTGTCTCACTGAGTTGCAAAGGGCCTCATTGAGTAGCTGAGGCTGTCCGTGAACCGCGATCCTCTGGTCTCAGCCTCCCAAATGCTGGGATTAAGCTGGGCGTGGTGGCGCACACTTGCAATCCCAGCATTCGAGAGTCTGAGACAGGAGTATCTGAGACCAGCCTCAGCTACTTAGTGTGGCCTTCCATAACTTAGTGAGACCCTGTTTAAAATAAAGAATAAAAAATAGGGCTAGGGGTGTAGCTTGGAGGTAGAATGCCCCTGGGTTCCATCCTCAGTAATGCAAAAAAAAAAAAAAAAAAAAAAAGCTTGGATTACAAGCGTAGGCCACCACGCCACACCTGGCTTTTCTATTTTCTTTTTTGCGGTACTGGGAATGGAACCCAGGGGCGTTCTAAAAGCAAAGCAGCTGAGGCTGTCTGTGAACCAAGATCCTCCTGTCTCAGACTCCCAAATGCTGGGACTATAAGCGTGTGCCACCACGCCTGGCTTTTGAATGCAGTGGGGTTTTTTTGTTTGTTTTTTGTTGTTGTTTGTTTTGTGGGTCTGGGGATGGAACCCAGAGGCATTTGACCTCCAAGCTACACCCCCTGCCCACTTTTTTTTTTTGAAACAGGGTCTCACTCAGTTACAGAGGGCCTCACTAAGTAGCTGAGGCTGTCCTTGAACTGTGATCCTCCGGTCCCAGCCTCCCGAGTGCCGGGATGACAAGCGTGTTCTTGATGTGCCTGCTTCCCATTCTTCCAGTAGAGAGGGTGGAGGGGTGGGGTGGGGAGGTCCCCAGGCAGCAGGGCAGGGCCGGGAGCCCCCATTCTGCGTCTGCCCTCCAATGTACTGCTTCTCGCCCCACCTGGCATGAGCCTGGGGGAGTCTTTGTCACATCTGCAAAATGCGGACCCATGGACCACCCCTCGGGGTTCAGGAGAGGAAGGCAGATGCTCCTCAGCTTATAGGCGGTTCCCAGCAGCCCTTGCTGGGTGAGTGCAGTGGAGTGGAGCCACAGGCCCTCAGTGACCACAGTGACCCTGCACCCCACACCGTCACACCTTGTCTGTACCCCAAACTGCTCCAGGAAAGCTAAGCCCCTGCAGTGAAGAGAAACAGAAAAACACCAGGTGCACCGGGCACAACCCAAAGGTGGCTCCCATCCTGGAATGCTGAGCCTCAGCTGGTCCAGCCTCTCCCCGCACCTCTAAGAAGACCTCCGAGAGGGAGAGCTGGTCTTCTGATTATGGATGAGAAAAAGGAGGCCCAGAGCTGCTGGGAATGGCCTTGAACCTTCGATCTTCCTGTCTTAGCCTTCCAAATATGGGCATTGCAGGTGTGTGCCACTGTTTGGCTTATAATTTTTTCTTGTTTTATTTTATTGTGGTACTGGGGATTGAAATAAGGGGTGCAATATTTCTCTTTTTTTTGGTGGTACTGGGGTTTCTGGAAGCCCTTCTACCTCCGGGCTACACTCCCAGACATATTTTGTATTTTTTTATTTTTAGAAACAGGGTCTCTTAAGCCAGCGAGGCTGGCTCTGAACCTGCGCGATCCTCCTGTCTCTGCCTCCCAAGCTTGGGGATTATAAGCGTGCGCCACCACGCCCTGCCGGGGTGCTGTATTTCTGACCTACATCCCCAGCCCTTTTTATTTCTTGAGATAGGGTTGCAATATGTTTCCTCAAATCTGTGAGCCTCCTGCCTCAACCTCCTAGGTGTGTGCCATCACTCCTCGCTCCAGCAGGTGTGTGTGTGTGTGTGTGTGTGTGTGTGTGTGTGTGTGTGTGTGTTAGGACACAGGATGCTGGGGATTGAACTCAGGGGCAACCTGCCTCTGAGCGACACCCTCAGCTCCTTTTTATTGTTTTGAATCAGGGTCTCAGTAGGCTGCTGAAAGTCTCACTATGTTGCCGAGGCTGTCCTTGAACCTGGGATCCTTCTGTCTCAGCTTCCTAAATTCTGGGATTACACGCTGCACGCCACCGTGCCTGGGTCCAACAGGATTTTTGGTTGTTCTGCTGGGGATTGACCCCAGGGGCATTCTACCTCCAAGATACACTCCCAGCACGATTTTTTTTTAAATTCTTTATTTTGAAACACAGTCTCACTAAGTTACGGAGGGCCTCACTAAGTAGCTGAGGCTGGCTGCAAACCCAGATCCTCCTGTTTCAGCCTCCCAAGTGCTGGGATGACAAGCATGTGCTACCATGCCCGGCCCCAACAGGATTTTGATAATGTAATGATGGAAGGAAAGAAAGTAGGGTTGTGGCCCTATTCCACCATGAATGACATCCGTGGAGACCTAAAGGCTGAGAAGCACAGTGAACCTTGCTAATTTTTTTTTTTTTTTTGTGGTACTGGGGGTGGAACCCAGGGGCTTTCTACCTCCGGGCTACACCCCCAGACCCATTTTATATTTTATTTGGAAACAGGGTCTCACTAAGTTGCTGAGAGCCTCACTCAGTAGCCGAGGCTGGCTTCGAACCTGCGCGATCCTCCTGTCTCGGCCTCCCAAGCGCGGGGATTACAAGCGTGCACCACCATGCCCGGCTTTATCCTTGCTAAATTTATAGAAACCTAGCAGTCAGCTCTCTATCTGTAGGTTCTGCCTCTGGGCATCCAACTGGATAAAAAAGAATAAGGAAGAAAAAAAAAAAAAACCCAATTGGGTCTGTACTAGCATGTTTAGACTTTTTCTTGTTATAATTCCTGAAACAATACAGTGGAATTGTATTGCCGTTGTATTAGGTACGATGTGTCATCTCGAGATGCTTAAAAGCAGGTGTGTGTAGGTTCTATGCAGACACCAGGCCACTGTGTACGAGGGACTTTAGCATTCCAGGATTTTGGTATCTGCACAGGGCTGGGGATGTTGCTCAGAGGCAGAACGTTCCTGGGTTTAATCTCTACTACTACACACACACAGTGCGAAAAAGAGGAAAGAAGGAAGGAAAGAAGAAAAGAAGGTAGAGAAAGGAAGAAGGGAGAGAAAGAGGGAAGGAGGGAGGGAGAGAGGAAGGAAGGAGTTCGGAGGGTTGTGTCCCCATTATGGCAATTCGTGTCTTTTGCTAAGGATTGAATCCAGGGCATTTAACATCTGAGCCTCATCCCCAGCCCTTTTATTTATTTATTTATTTATTTATTTATTTATTTATTTATCTATCTATTTTTGCGGGTCTGGGGCTGGAACCCAGGGGCATTCGACCTCCGAGCTACACCCCCTGCCCTATTTTTTATTCTTTATTTTGAAACCAAGTCTCACTGAGTTACAGAGGGCCTCACTAGGTAGCTGAGGCTGTCTGCGAATCGCGATCCTCTGAGCATGCCCACCACGCCTGGCTTCCCCAGCCCTTTTAAACATTTTTTTTTTTTTTTTTAGTTTGAATCGGGGTCTTGCTTAGTTGCTGAGGCTGGCCTCGAACCTGTGATCCTCCTGTCTCAGCCTCCTAAGTACTGGGATTACAGGCGTGAGCCTCTACCCTCAGCTGCATTAGAGGCTTTATAGGAAGAGACCTACCTTCCTTCCTCCTTTCCTTCTTTCCTCCCTCCTTCCTGCCTTCCTTTCTTCTCTACCTCCCTCCCTACTTTTTTTATTTTTTGCAGTATTGGGGATGGAACCCAGGGGCATTCTACCTCTGAGCTATACTTCCAGCCCTATTTTTTATTCTTTATTTTTGAAACA
Organism: Muscardinus avellanarius; assembly: GCF_963383645.1. Taxonomy (NCBI): domain Eukaryota; kingdom Metazoa; phylum Chordata; class Mammalia; order Rodentia; family Gliridae; genus Muscardinus; species Muscardinus avellanarius. The sequence continues at coordinate 7,858,883 of NC_137808.1, read as the reverse complement.
GGGTCTCACTGAGTTGCAAAGAGCCTCACTAAGTAGCTGAGGCTGTCCATGAACCCGCATCCTCCTGTCTCAGCCTCCCGAATGCTGGGATAACAAGTGTACTCCACCACGCCCGGCTTTACCTCCCTCCGTCCTTCGCTGTGCTGGGGATGGAACCCAGCTCTACCCCTGAGCTGTGTCCCAGCCCCAAAAGAGCAGGGCGTGAGCCAGGCACTTCCCCTGTCTCATGTGGCGCCTTCCCTCTGCCATATTATGACGCGGCGTAAGCCCCTAGCCAGACACTGACATCTGGATTTAGAAATTTGAGAACTATGAGACAGAATTTCTCTTCCTGATAAATTCCCCGGCCCCTGCTACTCTGTTATGGTAACACAAAGTGGAGTCGGACGCTGGGTGACCTTGAGCTCTTCACCTTTAAGTGGGCATAAGCGCAGCTCCAACTTTATGGGGTTATCAGGACGCCGTCTTGCCTGGCATACCATAAGTGCCCAATAAGTGCCTACTGAAATGATCGCTACCATTGGCTTTAACTTTCGCATGTCACCCAAGCAAAGATGGGGCTGAGGCTTTGAGTTGGGTCTGGCTTGGCTTCTCGCTGTGGCAGCCATGAGCCCTGGGTGCCCATGGTGTGCATGCCATGGTCGGGCGTGTGTCAGGTGCAGGGCGGGAGGCGGGGCTCCAAGGACTCACCTTCATTGCTCTCGCCAGGCGGGTGGTAGAAGGACAGCCCCAGGGATATGATGGCCGCGATTTCCAGGATAATGAGCGTCACGTCTTGCAGTGCTTCCCACACCAGCTGCAGGAAGGTTTTTGGCTTCTTTGGAGGTATAAAGTTTTGCCCAAAAATCTGCTTTCTCTTCTCCAGGTCTGGAGCCGTACCTGGCAAACCTGTGGACAGAGTGCAGACAGGTCGGCTGGGCTTAGGAGAAATGTGCGTGTGCCTCCAGCAATTGCTGGGCAGAGAGCAGGAACAGAGGGACTTCCAGGTACCTGGCCCACGAGCCCAGCGCTTCTGCAAGCCTCTGGCCCTGCACGGGCACCTGTCAGATGCCAGAAACACCATGCAGTGGTTTGATTGGTAGTCCCCCCAAAGATGCAGCTGCTCGAGGGCTCACAGTGGGGTGCCGTCCTCATAAGATCATCGTAAGCTGGAAATATAAGTCAAAAGTGCATTTCAGCCGGGCGTGGTGGCGCACGCTTGTCATCCCTGCGCTCGGGAGGCGGAGACGGGAGGATCGCGCGGGTTCAAAGCCAGCCGCGCTGGTTTAAGAGACCCTGTTTCCAAATAAAAAGTATAAAATAGGTCTGGGAGTGTAGCCCGGAGGTAGGAGGAACCACAGTACCACCAAAATACAAAAAAGTGCATTTCAAAGCTGGGCGTGGTGGTGCATGCTTGTAATCCCTGGACTGTGGTTCAAGGACAGCCTCATCTACTTAGTGAAGCCCTCTGAAACTCAGTGAGACCCTGTTTCAGAATAAAGAATAAAAATAAGGCTGAGGGTGAAGCTCAGAGTTAGAATGCCTCTGGGTTCAATCCCCAGTACTACAAAAAAAAAGTGCATTTCATGCAACTGAGCTACAGAATGGCATAGTTTACCGTGATCATACAGTCAGAATACTTTTATTTTTTGGTTCTGGGGATCGAACCTGGGGCACTCTACCTCTAAGCTACACCCTCAACTCTTTTTATCATTCATTCATTCATTTACGATACTGAGAATGGAACCCAGAGGCATTCTACCTCTGAGCTACACCCTCAGCCTTATTTTTTATTCTTCATTTTGAAACAAGGTCTCACTGAATTGCAAAGGGCCTCACTAAGCAGTAACTGAGGCTGGCCTTGAACAGCTATCCTCTTGTTTCAGCCTCCCAAATGCTTGAATTCCAAGTGTGTGCCACAATGCCCAGCTTTTTATTTTTTTTTTATTTTAAAACAGGGTCTTGCTAAGTTGCTGAGGCTGGCCTCAGAGCTACAGACCTCCTGTCTCATCCTCCTGAGCACTGGTTTACAGGCGTGAGCCATAATGCCTGACCCGGAGACATGTATAGCAAGCTACTCTTGAGCGTTCATCTCAACCACAGCCTGACTTACGATAACGCACTGAACATCTTCTGCAATCTAGTGAATTCTGTACTGGAAGCAAAAACCGGGATGGTTATAGCCCTCGTGCTGTCTCTATGATGCAAAACCCTAAGTGAGATGAAGCGTTGAAGTATCCGTGGCCAAACCTGGGAGCCTGCAGATGTGACTGCATTTGGGAAAGCAGTCTTTGTCGATACGCTACGTTTGGAATTGTGTGTGTGCGCGCGCGCGCGTGCGTGTGTGTGTGTGTGTGTGTGTGTATGAATGTGTATGTGTGTGTGTGTGTGTGTGGTATTAGGGATTAAATGCAGGGGTGTTCTCAATCAAGACATGGGCAAATGAACTAAATAGACACTCCACAAAAGAAGAGATACAAAGGGCCAATAGATACATGACAAGATGTTCTTCATCACTGGCCATCAGGGAGATGCAAATCAAAACTACACTGAGACTCCATCTAACCCCAGTCAGAGTGGCAAGCATAAAGAAATCAACAACAAATGCTGGCGAGGATGTGGGGAAAGAGGAACTCTTTTACTCTGTTGGTGGGAGTGCAAACTAGTTCAGCCGCTATGGAGATCTGTGTGGAGATTCCTAAGAAAGGTGGGGATAGATCCACCATATGATCCAGCTCTACCACTCCTGGGTATTGTTCCAAAGGGGTTGAATTCAGAGAAATACAGCAACATATACAGACCTATGTTCATAGCAGCACAATTCGTAATAGCCAAAATATGGAACCAACCCAGATCACCATCAACAGATGAATGGATAGCAAAACTGTGGGAAATACACACAATGGAATTCTATTCAGCCATAAAGAAGAACAAAATTATATCATTTGCAAGAAGATGGAAAGCCCTAGAGAACATTATGTTAAGTGAGATCAGCCAAGCACAGAAGGAGAAGGTACAGATGTTTCCTCTAATATGCCCAAACTAGGGAACACAGAGGATACCAGTGGGACTCCAGGTAATGGAGGGGAAATACCAGCAAAGTTTGAATGGAAAGATAGGAGAGGAGGAAGGCTGAACTTGATTAATGAGGGTCTACATCCGAATATGTGTAAAATTATGAATAAGTCATGGTTACCCTGGACAATCATTGGTGGGAGGGGGGAAGGGAAAACGGGGGTGGTGGGGAGAGGGCACCAAGGATAGTTTAAATGTATACCATTTATGTTCAATAAAAAATTTGTTTAATAAAAAAATAAAACCTTAGAAAAATAAAATTGCCTATTGGTTACTGTGTTACAAATTGAACACCGAACAAGATTATAATTTCTGTTGCTAATATTGAAAAACAACTTCTTTATTTTCCTAATCTTATGTTGTCTGCAATATTTTCACGAGTAGCAGCAACTATATAAACGTTTCTAATCCTTTTAGGTCTTTTACTAGTCTAGGGATCCCCCCAAAAAATAAAAATAAAAAAATAAATGCAGGGGTGTTCTGCCTCCAGGCTACAGCTCCAGACCTTTTTGAAATTGTTATTTTGAAACAAGGGCTTAGTTGCCCAGGGTCTTGCTAAGCTGCTCAGGTTGGCCTTGAACCTGTGATCCTCCTGTCTCGGCCTCCCAAGTTCTCGGATGACCACCACACCTGGCTGCACCTTATTATCTTCAGAATAAAACCTGTGGGCTTCAACCCGCTACTCTGGCCTTCGGACTTGCCTCCAACCTATGTCCATAGCCTCCTCCTCCTGCGCTCCATGTGTCCACCTCTGTGTTCCCCTCTGAACTCATCTGCACCAAGACATGGCTGACAAACAACTGGTGGACCCCCAGGTGCACTCACCCTTGAGAAGCAGAGCCTGGTAAGGCGAGCCTCCCACAGGGGCCTCAGCGTGTGACCGAGGGGCGGCTCTGGGGAGAGGCCTCCTGACGTTCACGCTTCATCAGACGCCCCCGAGTCTCCCCGTGTTGCTGAGCGTGTCATTCTGTTTTTCCCGTAACCACTGTCCTGCCTTGGGTCTCCAAGCCAGGGCTGGCCTCTCCCTCCCTCCATTGGCAGCTGTGCCCCATTCTCGGTAGCCCCAGCCTGCTCGTAACCCAGCTCTGACCACAGCAGGGCTCACGGAGTTGCTGTGGCGCTCTGGGGCTGCCCCAGGAACCAGCACTGGAGGCCTTAGACTCGTCCCCCCTGCTGGCTGCGGGTCACATACACGAGCGAGTGTTAGCATTGGGAGCCTGGTCCAGGATGCCTCTGGGCAGAGTTCAGCATGAATGGGCCCTGGCGGCTGGGTCTTGGTGAGGATGGGAGGGCGGACGGAGGGTCTCCAGTCTGCTCCTAGGAAGGGACCATCAGAGGGACCTCTGAAACAGCACTGTGAGCATGCTGGCTGGGGGACCGGAGCGCTTGCCTGTTACAGTTACGCTAGAAGTCTACTGTGCCGCAGAGCTCGCGTCGCCTGTTATATTTATAAATTCAGTGTTCTACTATGACACGAGTCTGGGATTCTAGCAGCAGGATGTTTGCTGGCTCATTCACTCGGTCTGTTTTTTCTGGAACCCCCGCTGTGGGCCCAGTCTGGTGCCAGGTGACAACACCGTCCACACTGCAGGGTCAGGGTGCGAGGGCGAATGCGTCCCATAATACCTGGCACCAGGTAAGCGTATTGCACTATTATTATTTATTATTATTATTTTGGCAATACTGGGGATTGAACCCAGAGGCCTTCTACCTCCAAGCTCTACCCCCAGACCTTTTTATTTTTTGTTTTGTATTGCGGAACTAGGGATTGAACTCAAGGGCATTCTACCTCCAAGCTACACCCCAGCCCTATTTTTTTTATTCTTTATTTTGAAACAGGGTCTCACTAACTTATGTAGGGACTCACTAAATAGCTGAGGCTGTCCAGACCCTGCAATCCTCCTGTTTCAGCCTCCCGAGTACTGGGATTACAGGCATGTGCCATCATGCCTGGCTCCTTCCTTCCTTCCTTCCTTCCTTTCTTTCTCTTTCTTCTCTCTCCTTTCTTTCTTTCTTTCCTTCTATCTTTCTTTCTTGTATTGGGAATGTAACCCAGGGGCATTTTACCTCTGAGCTACACCCCCAGCCCTATTTTTTTAGTTAGTTTGTTTATTTATTTATTTACTTATTTATTTATTTATTTATTTATTTATTTATTTATTTATTTTACTGGGGATGGAACCCAGAAGCATTCTAACTTCAAGCTACACCCCCAGCCCTATATTTTATTCTTTCATTGTTTGAAATAGAGTCTCACTAAGCTGCAAAGGGCCTCACTAAGTAGCTGAGGCTGTCCTCAAACTGCAATCCTCCTGTCTCAGCCTCCCAAATGCTGGGATTACAAGTGTGTGCCACCACACCTGGCTCTAGTCTTTTATTTTTGAAAAAGGGCCGCACTGAGTTGCAGAGGGCCTCATTAAGTAGCTGAGGCTGGCCTCGACACCACGATCCTCCTTTCTCAGCCTCCCAAGTACAGGAATTATAAGCATGAGCCATCACGTCCGGCTCCTATTTTTTGTTTTGAAACAGGGTCTCCCTAGCTTGCTGAGGCTGACCTTGAACCTGCGTTCCTCCTGTCTCAGCCTTCCAAGCACTGAGAGTACAGGGATGAGCCACCATGCCTGGCTTATTATTTGCTTTTGCAGTGCTGGGGATGGGCCCCAGGGCTTCATGCATGCTAGGCAAGTGCTGGGCCACTGAGCCGCACCCCCAGCCCTGTTCTGTACTATTATCACCCATTTTTAGCAATTGGTCCAGACATCCTGGGAGAAGACCCCTTTGGACAGGCAGGACTGTGACAGCACGGTAGGACGGGGAGAGGACAGTCAAAGTGAGGAGAAGTGTGCAGCAGAAGGGCCTTGGGCTGTGGACAAGCTGTGTCCCTTCCCGGGCCGCAGTTTCCCCACCTGTGATGTGAAGGAGGGACCCGGAGAAAGGCCAGGTGGCTCTGGTACCTCGGGTGCCAAGTGTTTTTGGGGACCTGTAGGTGCGACACTGGCCCGGTTCAGCCCACCCATCACGCCGTTCCCCAGAGCCCAGTCCTGCAGCCTCTTGCCTTCCTGCTGAAAACCAACACGCCTATTTTTGGGAGCAGATGTAAGAGAGACTGGGGTGAGAAATGAATGGTGTTAGAGATTGAATTTAGATTACAGAGCATATTAAAAATTAACACCATGTGTCAAATGATGCTGGACAAAGTTGTGAGGCCTGGAAGTTCATAAACACTAACGCTCACTCGGACGCTGTCCACGGTGTGGCTCCTCTCCTCTCCTCTCTCTCTTTTTCAGAGGATGGAACCCAGAAACATCCTCCCACTGAGCTACATCCCAGCCTGGTTTTTGGTGGTACTGGGGTTCCTGGAAGCCCTTCCACCTCTGGGCTATTCTCCCAGACACTTATTTTTTTTTTTAAATATTTTTATTTGGAAACAGGGTCTCCTAAGCCAGCGCGGCTGGCTTCGAACCTGCGCCATCCTCAACAGCTCTGCCCCCTCCCGCTGCTTTTGAGAGCTTGTGCTGTAGAGAGAGCTTTGGCAATGGACAACAGCTACCTCCCGGGGATGCCAAGCACCTGAGGGGAGCTGGGAGACTTAGTCACCAGGCTGGGTGTTGCTAAACATTTGCGTGGTCTGTGTGATGTGGGTTCCTCCATTAGCATAAATAAAAAACTTATATTTTCAAGGAAAAAATCGACAAGCCCTTCAAGAGCAACATTTTTTGAAAAATGCATTTCTGTCTTTGGAAGGAGAGTGGGTGAAATAAACGGGGTACACCAAGTCCACAGTACAGTGCACGCCTGTTAACACACGGAGAGCTATCTATATGTGCGGACAGAGAAGGCTCTCTAAGACAAACTGTGGAGCGGAAAGAAGTTGCGGAATAACATGTGTAGCTCAGTTCCATTTAGGTCATTTATGTCTTTCCTTTCTTTCTTTTTCTTGTTTTTCTTTTTCTTTTTCTTTTCTTTTTTTTTTTTTTTTTTTTGGTAGTACTGGGATTCCTGGAAACCTTTCTACCTCCAGGCTACACTCCCAGACCTATTTTTACATTTTTATTTGGATACAGGGTCTCCTAAGCCAGCGCGGCTGAACCTGCGCGATCCTCCTCCTGTCTCCGCCTCCCAAGCGCGGGGATGACAAGCGTGCGCCATCACGCCCGGCTCTTTCTTGAACTAAGGATAGAACCCAGGGGCATTCTACCTCTGAACTATACCCCCCAGCCCAATTTTTTATTCTTTATTTTCAAACAGGGTCTCATTAAATTCCAGAGGGCCTCACTCAGTAGCTGAGGCTGGCTCCGAACCTGCAGATCCTCCTGTCTCAGCCTCTCAAGCGCGGGGATTACAAGTGTGCGCCACCACGCCGGGCTTAGAGTGGTAAGCTTTGATTGAAACATTTTAGTTTTTACAAAAATGTGCACATGTTTTAGTTGAATAAGTCAAAGTTTGATTTGAAATCAATACATGCTGTAAGAAAATCACGGTTAGTGTTCACAGGACCTTTGGGTGAAGCAGACTTGGAGATGAGCTGGGGTTAAAGCCTGGCTCCCTTTCTTACACCTCCTCGACTGAGTGTTAGTAAGTAATGCGCGGGACACTCTAGGCTCACAACAGGTGCTCAATGAACGATGCCCATCATCTCATCTTTCCCTTTGCATCACATCAGGGACTCTTCTGCCTTCTGACCTCCTCCATAAACAGGAAAACTCATCTGAGACCTCCCCAGCCCCTGTGGCCCCCACACACCACTAGGCTGCAGCCTCCTTGCTGAGGCCTGGTGCTTTTCTGCCTCAGAGGCTTTCACATGCTGTTCCCTCTGCCAGGAATGCTTTTCCCTGCCTTTATACATAACTCGCCACTTCCTTTGCCTGAGCCCCACTCCTGGCAGGCTCTCTGGCCCTGTGGAATCAGACAGACTTGAGTTCAAATCCTGCCTGTCACCAGTTTGACTGACTTCCTTCCTCCCTCCCTCTCCTTCCTTCCTTCCTTTTTTCTTTCGTGGCACTGGGGATGGAACCCAGAGGCTTTTTACCTCCAGGCTGCACTCCTAGATTTATTTATTTATTTATTTATTTATTTATTTATTTATTTATTTATTTATTTATTTATTTTTGGTGGTACTGGGGGTGGAATCCAGGGGCTTTTCTACCTCTGGGATATATTCCCAGACTAATTTTATACTTTATTTGGGAACAGGGTCTCACTAAGTTGCTGAGAGCCTAAGTTAGTAGCTGAGGCTGGCTTTGAACCTGTGCGATCCTCCTGTCTCAGCCTCCCAAGTGCTGAGATTACAAGCATGTGCCACCATGCCCGGATTCCCAGACCTATTTTTTTTAATATTTTATTTGGAAACAGGGTCTCACTAAGTTGCTGAGAGCCTCGCTAAGTAGCTGAGGCTGGCTTTGAACCTGCATGATCCTCTTGTCTCAGCCTCCCAAGTGCGGGGATTACAAGTGTGCGCCACCACACCCGGCTGACTTTAATGGGGTTTACACACAAGGCTCTGGGCCTCATTTATCTCATTGGTAAGAGGAGATAAATGGTAGCAGCCTTCTACAATGCACCCGAGAGCAAGCACAGCCATGCATGTAGTATACTCAGCACACAAGAAACAACACCGAGGATTGGAGCTTCTCTCCATGAGCTCCTGGGAAGCTGTGACCTTGATCTTGGGCCCTGGCACCCAGGTCCTCCCTGACTCCCAGCTGCAGTGCTCCTGAGCATGCTGGCTGAATTTTCCCCCAGGCAGAAGGTTCCAGCTTCTGTTCTGGGGCTTTTTACCAAGCTGGAGGTCAGCAAGACCCTGCCCAGCAGAGAAAGGGAGTTGGGATGACTCCCTTTGCAGAAGGATTAGGGGGTACAACCCACATGCTCCCTGCAAAGGTGGCCAGTGGGGCAGCGCCTCAGCTGCTGCCACCGCAGCCAGCTCCCCTTCTTTTCCTAACCTCCTTTGCTGTTTAACATGCCTCACTCCCAAATCGCTCCCTAATATACCCCTACACCCCTTCCCTGACTCTGGTCCTGCTTTGGGGGAAACCCAAACGATGACAGAGGCCAAGACCGGTAGTGAGGCTGGTGCCAGCGTATGCCAGGGCCCATGCCAAGACTCGCAACACCCATTCTCCCGCAGGGTTCCTTTGTCCTCTGGACCAGGGGGCTCAGGTTGGCTTTCCCAACTGAGGGCACACCCAGAGCTGCTGCGTCAGCACTGTGGCCCTGGCACTTGGTGGAGGTGCTGGCCGACCAAGCGAGGGCTGCACAGAGACGGGGCCCAAGGGTCCGCCAGGGTACAGGCTGCCCCAGGACAGTGTGGCTTTGGAGAGAAGCTGTTCTCTTCTTTCTAGCTGGCTGTCCTTCTAGTGGAGGAGAAAGCTTGAGTACTGTTTTGGACTACTAGAGTGTTGGTTTCATTCATTCATTCATTCATTCATTCATTCACGTACTCCACAAACATGGGTCTTACTCTGGTGCGTGAAACCGTCAGTTTATGACAATCTCTCTTTCCTTATCCCTCTCTCCTTCCCTCTCTCCCTCTTTTGGTACTGGGGGTTGAACCCAGAGGCATTCTACTTTCAAGTGACACCCACTTATCCTATTTATTTATTTATTTATTTTTATTTTTTATTTTTTTGGTGGTACTGGGGTTCATGGAAGCCCTTCTACCTCCGGGCTACACTCCCAGACCTATTTTTTACATTTTTATTTGGAAACAGGGTCTCCTAAGCCAGCGCGCGCGGCTGGCTTCGAACCTGCGCGATCCTCCTGTCTCTGCCTCCCAAGCGTGAGGATTACAAGCATGCGCCACCATGCCCGGCTTTATTTATTTATATTTTGAAACAGGGTCAGCCAGGCGTGGTGGCGCATGCTTGTAATCCCCGCATTTGGGAGGTTGAGACAGGAGGATCACAGGTCGGAGGACAGCCTCAGCTACTTAGTGAGGCCCTCCACAACTTCCTGAGACCTTGTTTCAAAATAAAGAATAAAAAATAGGGCTGGGGGTGTGGCTTGGAGGTAAAATGCCCCTGGGTTCCATCCCCAGTACCGCAGAAAGAAAGAAAAAAAGAAAAGAAAAGAAAAGAAAGAAAATAAATAGGGTCTCACTAAGTCACTGAGGCTGGCTTTGAACCTGCAATCTTCCTGTCTCAATCTCCCAAGTACTGGAATGACAGGCATGCACCACCGCGCCCGGTTCTTCAATTTTCTACACTCACTCAGATGCATTACCAGGCCATGCTGTTTGGAAATCTTTTGGGAGTGTGCGGGATATGCGCAAATAAAACATCACTTAATTTCGAGCCCCTGGGCTTTGAACTGTGTGGTCGTAGCATTCAGTCAGTAACTGGGGCTCCAGCAACACCATTTTCCCCGCAGCCTCCGTTTCACAGTTAAGATTAATCTCACTTAGCGAGGCCCTGTTTCTAAATAACAAGGGCCGGGGGTGGAGGGCAGAGGTGGGAGGCCCCTGGGTTCAATCCCCAGTAGCACACACACACACACCTCACTCATGGCTCTTTCTGTCTTTCCTTCTTTGTCTGTCTATTTGATAAATGACCATTTCATGATTGCTGCATCCAAAGGGCCCAAAGACAGATGACTCGCGTCCCCTGCTTGGGAGCTCAGGGCCTGGGCTGAGTGGGTGGGACTTGAAGACCGGTCCCCAGCCTTGCCGTGGCCTCGCCTCCACCTTGCCACCCTTTTCTAGGTCTGGAATCTACCTCCCTCCGTCCCCTGGAGCCCCCCTTTCTTCACTCTCCTGGAACCTACCACACCCCTCTGAATATTCCAAACGCCTGCTTGGCTCTGTCTCCCCCCAGACCCTTACCACCAGCCTCGACTCCCTGCTCCCTTCCAGAATAAACTGTCCCGCACACGGCAGAGACTTGAGACCTGAATTGAGGCAACTCCGGGTTCTTCCGTATAAGGGATTGAACCCAGGAGGCTCTACCTCAGAGTGACACTCCCGGCAACTTGACTGATTGATTGATTGCGGCACTGGGGATGGAACCCAGGGACGTTCTACCTCTGAGCCCTTTTTTAATTTTTTAAATTTTAAAACAGGGTCTCACTGAGTTGCAAAAGGCCTCACTAAGTAGCTGAGGCTGTCTGTGAACTGTGATCCTTCTGTCTCAGCCTCCCGAATGCTGGGATTACAAGCATGTGCCACCACACCCAGCTTTATTTTTTATTTTGAAACAGGGTCTTGCTAAGTTACTAAGGCTGGCCTTGAACCTGCAGTCCTCCTCTCTCAGCCTCCCAAGGACTGGGATCGCAGGTGTGTCCCTCTAAGCCTGGGCTCCAACTCCAGTTTTTTTTTTTTTTTTTTTTTTTGTGGTGCTGAGGATTGAACCCAGGGGATTCTACCTCCCAGCTACAGCCCCGGCCTTATTTTTTATTTTGAAACAGGGTCTCACTGAGTTGCAAAGGGCCTAAGTAGCTGAGGCTGTCTGCGAACCATGATCCTCCTGTCTCAGCCACCTAATGCTGGGATTACAAGTGTGCGCCACCACACTGGTCTCCAACTCCAGTTTTGGTGAGATTCACACATGCGTCCGACTTCTCCTTGCTCCCCTCAAGCCTACCATCCATCTGTTGGCCTGGAGGCTGGGTGCGAAGCTTTTATGGGGGGATACTGGGGATGGAACCCAGGGGCATCCTGCCTCTGAGATACACCCCAGCTTTATTTTGTTTTTTACTTTGAAACAGTCTTGCTAAGTTGCTGAGGCTGGCCTTCAACCAGCAATCCTCCTGTGAGACTCCAGAGTGTAGGCTCCAGGCACGTGACACCATGCCCAGCCTTTGGCTCTGCCATTTACAGGTTGGGCTTGTTAATTCCAAGGTAGCTCATTCCCCCCTCTGTAAAATGGGGTTATAATGGCATCTCCTCTCAGGGTTACCATGAGCGGGAGATGAGTCAGTTATATATATCCATGTGCTGAGAACAACCTTTGGTCTGTGGTAAAAGTGGAGGTCATTATTATGGTCACAGAGAGCTTTCCCTACATCTTTGGAAATAGACCCTTCTCTTTTTCCTTTGGGGCTGAACCCAGTACCTGTTTGGAACTGTTACCCTCTTCTGCCTGCATTTACTTTGTATTTCTGCCTCTTTCCTGTGATTTCCCAGGGTTCTCCTGTCTCCCCGGGAGGAACTGCATCTTGGGGCCATGTAAGGAGGGAAGGGGGCGGACTGGCCATTGCTGTCCAGGATGAATCACAGCCCCCTCCCCTCACTGGCTCGCACCTGGTTGCTGAGAGACCAGAAATGCACCTTCTGCAGCCGCCTTCCATTGTATGGGGGAGACACAATGTTCCCGATGAACCCTCAAATCTCATTACATTGAGTTCTTTCAGCCTGAGGCCCAGGCAGCGAAACAAAATGAGCAGAGCCGTGTGTGTGGGTCCGTCCCTGCCCTCCTGAGCCGGCCGGGCAGCAGGGGCGGCGTGAGGACCTTCCCAGCATGGCTTCCTGGTGGCGTCTTCGCTGGGGAAGCCAGGTCCCCGCTCAGACCTGGCCTGGCCTGGCCTGCCAAGCTGAGGATTGAGTACCCGCTTGGCAGGTGCTGGGGACAAATGAAACCGGACTCTGCTCTCAACCCTGCAGTAGCCCCTGAGCTCTAGAGGACAAGCCCGTGGCCCTCCCCTGCTTCATTTCCCGCCATGTCCCCTCGGGTCCCGGCCTCTGCCCTCACTCACTGGCCAGTTTCTCCACCTACTGACCCCAGGCTGTCGGGGGGCCCGCTCTGTCCCCCAACCCCAGCCTCTTGTTCATTCCTCCAGGGCGACTGCAGTGGGCACCCCATTATTTTTCTATCGCTTGCCGTCTTGCTCGTCGAGCCTGCGTGGACGCAAGCCCGTGTGGCGTTGTTCGCTGTTGGGTCTCTCCTTAGCACCCTGGGTTCTGAGCACAGTAGGTACACTCTAGAAACATCTGCAGAGTGGGAGCCGGGCATGGTGGCTCACACTTGTCATCCCAGCATTCAGGAGGCTGAGAAACAGGAGGATCCAGGTTCGCGGCCAGCCTCAGCTACTTAGTGAGGCTCTCTGCAACTCAGTGAGACCCTGTTTTAAAATAAAGAATAAAAAATTGGGCTGGATGTGTAGCTCAGAGGTAGAATGCATAGGGTTCCAACCCTAGTACTGAAAAAATAAATAAATAAATACATAGAAAGAAAGAAAGAGAAAAAGAAACATCTGAGTGAACGAGTTGTATAAATAAGTTCTCTGTGGCTAGGCGTGTAGCTTGGCGGCATAACGTGTTTGGCAGAAGCAAGGCCTGGGTTCCATCCTCAGCACCAAAATAAGAAGAGGAAGAGGAGGAGGAAGAGGAGGAGGAAGAGGAGGAGGAAGAGGAGGATGAAGAGGAAGAGGGGGAGGACGAGGAGGAGGAGGAGGAGGAGGAAGAGGAGGAGTAGTTGAAGGAAGAGGAGGAGGAGGAGGAGGATGAGAACAGTAACAATGAGCAGCAGCAGCCAGGCATGGCGCTGGGCGCGCCTGCAATCCCAGCGCTTGGGAGGCTGAGACTGGGAGATGAAAGGTTTGTGGCCAGCCTCAGCTACTTAGTGAGGCCCTGTTTCCAAAAAAAAAATAAAATAAAATAGGGCCGGGCCAGAGACAGGAGAATCGCGCAGGTTGAAGCCAGCCGTGCTGGCTTAAGAGACCCTGTTTCCAAATAAAAATATAAAAAATAGGTGTCTGGGAGTGTAGCCCGGAGGTAGAAGGGTTTCCAGGAACCCCAGTACCAACAAAAAATAAACAAATAAATAAAAAATAAAAAAATAAAATAGGTCTGGGGGGTAGCTCAGATGTAGAACACCCTGGGCTCAATCCTAAACACACACACACACACACACACACACACACACACACTCACACTGTGAAGTAGCTGGGTGCGGTATTAAGTATTTAATATCAATACTTGGGAGGTTGAGACAAGAGGATTACAGGATGATTGAGGCCAGCCTCAACTTAACAAGACCCTATTTCAAAGTAAAAAACTAAAAAGGCAGTAGGCATAGCTCAGAGGTAGAATGCCTCTGAGTTCAATCCCTAGAATGTGCATGCTTGCACACGCACATACACACACACACACACACACACACACACACACACACACACACCAGTACTTGGTGCTTAGTAGGTGTTCCTAGGCCTTAGTCCCTTTTTATGTTGGGTTTTGCTTTTCTGAAAAGAAAGTGGGCTGGTAAGCCCTGTGCTGCTCAGTCCGGCAATTCTTTATCCGATAAGGAAGATTAGAATCTTCCTCGGTGGAAACTGTTCTCGCAGACAAACACCATTCCTGGCACGTTTCAGGGACAGAGCTTCAGCACAGAGCCGGCACGGCATGTCCCAAGAGGTCGTGAGGTTTAAGTGCATGCCACGGGGAGGGGGGGAAGGCATGGCGGACCTGAGGGGGCCCGGAAGCCCCTGGCAGAGGGGTGCTCGGGCCGGCCAGGCCTGGACCCCAATCTCACCTCTGCAACCTGCTGGGGCCTGAGCCAGGCACTGTGTGCCTCAGTCTCCTCATCTAAAAGATGCTGATGATACCGAGGAAAGGCCATAATGAAGGGTGTGTCCTTCCTTTCTCAGAGCTCGGAATGGCCCCCAGGCTGGACAGCAGTCAGGTGAAGTCTCTTAAAAGCTGTACTTTCACGAGAGGCCGGAAGCCCGGCACGCTCTGCAACCGGGCACTGGTTAGGACAATTTAGAAAGCCCCAGAGGCGGGGTGACGGGAAAGCAGGCAGTTCCAGATCAAACAGCCGGCAGTCGAGAGGGAGGCCGGTGCAGCCTCGCCAGGCATTGACGGCTGCGGTCACAGAACCGATGGTTCTGAGGGGCGCTGGGCTGTCCGCGTCCTCCTCGGTTCTAGGTAATTAGATCACCCAGGGCTTCAAGCGGAAGCGGGCAGCTTCCTGCTAGAATGGCTCTCCCTCAGCTCAGATGTCCCCGCGGCCAACAAGGGGCCCCCAGGGGCCTCCGCCAGCTCAGGTCACAGACCCCCTGTGCCTAGGCATCTGCCCCGGGACTCCGGCACATGAGGGGGTCCAAGGGACATAGCTTTCCTCATCAGGGACAGAGGGGACGACAGGGAGCCTGGCCTCAGTAGCCCCTTGGGACCTGGCTGTCTCTCCCAAGGGCTCCAGCTCTAACAGACTAGGAGGCGCTCTTCCGGACACTGATTTCTCCAAATGTAGCCCAACAAGGAGAGCAGCAGGTAGGAGCTGGAGGACCAGCAGAGTCGGATCTCCAAAGCCAAGTCTCTGTCCTGTGCCGAGCCACCTGGGCGCCTTGGTTGCTTTGCTATCAAGCGGGAGGATGAAAGTGTGCGTATCCCCCCCCGGGGGGGCAGCTGTGATATAAAACCTGGCAGAGCTCAAGAAATGGAGAGCAAGGCCCCAAAGTCAATGAAAAGCAGGGGCCCCACTATCACTCTCAGCAAGCTCAGGCATCCAGCGTGCCAGCTGAGGCTCAGGCTGAATGCCACCTACACAGGGACGGAGGCAGCCCTCCTCAATTCCTCCCTGAAGCCGTCTCTCTCCCAAGTGGCCTTCAGAGCATGTATTTACCTGATGGGTTCTCACTCATCCATCTGCTTGTGTGTGTGTCTATTTTTTTTTTTCTTGCAGTACTGAGGACGGAGTACTCAGGTATAGCTCAGAGGGGCTCTACCTCTGAGCTATACCCCTAGCCCTATTTATTTATTTATTTATTTATTTATTTATTTATTTATTTATTTTTGCAGTATTGGGGATGGAACCCAGGGGCATTCTACCTCCGAGCTACACCCCCAGCTCTATTTTTTTATTCTTTATTTTGAAACAGGGTCTCACTGAGTTGCAAAGAGCCTCGCTAAGTAGCTGAGGCTGGCCACAACCCATGATCCTCCTGTCTCAGCCTCTCAAATGCTGGGATTACAAGTGTGGGCCACCATACCTGGCTTTTATTCTTTATTTTGAAACAAGGTCTCACGAAGTTTCAGAGGGCCTCACTAAGTAGCTGAGGCTGGCCACGAATGGCCGCGAACCGTGATCCTCCTGTGTCAGCCTCTCAAGTACTGAGATTATAAGCATGCACCACCATGCCCTTGAGAATGTCCCTGGCCAGAGGAAGAGTGGGGCCCAGAAACCTGGGTCAGGTGTTCAGCTGCCTCATTGGCAGATCAAATGATGGGGTGCCTCCTGCCCTTCCGGGCCCTTCTCTCTCACACTGGGGCCAGAGCTGCAGTATGTTTGGGAGTTAGGCAAACTCCCAGGCTCTCAAATCCTGCCCTCTCTCAGCTGGGGTCGGGGAGTCCTGGGAAGCCCTCTCAACCTTTCTTTTTTATGGTACTTGGGATTGAACCCAGGGGCATTCTACCTCTGAGCTATAACCCAGGTCCTTTTTTTTTTTTTTTTAACTTGGGACAGGGTCTCCCTAAGTTGCTGAGGCTGGCCTCTAACCTGTAATCCTATTTTCTCAGCCTCCCAAAGCTGAGATTATAGGTGTGTACCACTATGCCCAGCTTGTTTTCGTATATTTTACTGTGATCTGTCCTCTGTAACAGCCCACTACATCCACGTGGTAGAAATACTGGATCGCAGTGTGTTGCTGAGGGCCTTCCAAATCTATGTTTAATGAACGTTACATCGGTGACACGGTGGCAGTTTGTACACCATGAAAATCAACACGTCCCACAAACGAAGACGACCTCCCAACCTCAGAGAGCTGGCTGTGGTGCATTCACCAGCATCCATCCCACCGTATGGAAATCCTGAGCGATACATAGAACCCCAAGCAGCCGGAGTAGACTGTCCCCAACCCCAGGCTCCCCGAGGGGCAAGCTCCATGCCAGCCCTGTCACCTGGAAACAGCTAGGTGTTCCAGCCTTTGATCCGGTTCAGGGAGTCCGCTTCCCTCTGGCAGCCCTCGCTGATGCCTCTTGGGAGGACATCGCCGTACCTGCCCCCCAGCTTCCTTGAGATCGCAACACCAGGCACATCCCAAGTACCCCTGCCAGCCTCCAGGGAGCTACTGCCACTGTGGGGGTGCACAGTGCTAAACCCACTTCTTTATAAGCACACTGCGATTTCACGAGCCTTATCCACGGGGCTCTGTGTCCTCTATAACAACCATTTTCTGGAATGTTCCCACAGGCACATGGGGAGTTGGAAGAGACTTAGTTGTTCTTGTGTTGGGTATTTAGGAATTACTTATCCTCCTGCCCTTATTATCATTACACAGCGATGTGATTAAAAAATCTGTAACGGCCTGGGGGGTTTAAAGTGCTTGATCAGCATGCACTAAGACTCAGGATGGATCCCCAGAACTACAGAATGTGTCAATCAATCAATCAATCAGTGACTCCGGGTCCAAAGACCCAAGTGCCCTTTTGAGTCTGTGCCAGATGGCTGTGTGAGTCTGGGCAAGACCCTTTCTCTGGGCTGCGGCGGCGGCGGCGTCCTACTCAGCCTTCTCCTCCTCTTCTTCTTCCTCCTCTTCCTTCTCCTCTTCTTCTTCATCTTCTTTTTTGGTGGTATGGGGACTGAACCCAGGGCTGTTCTACCTCTGAGCTACACACTCAGCTCTTTTTATTGTTTATTTTGAAACATAGTCTCGCTAAGTTGCTGAGGCTGGCCTCGAGAACCCGTGATCCTCCTGTCTCAGCCTCCCAAGGACTCTGGGATTCTGGGTGTGCCACCGCACTCACCCAGCTTCTGAACCAATGTGATGCCAGCCGTGATGTTCACAGGGATAGCAACAGCGATGACGAGGATGATAATGGTGGCCTCCACTTATCAGGGCCGTTTCCCTGACTGGTAGACGGGTCCTGAGAGGTGCTGTCCCTTGCGGGGCACCGCTAGGACCAGCCCCGGGGCTGGCCATCTCTGCACCTGTCCGCTTCTGTCGGTCATCATCATTACTTCTCACAATGCTTTGCCCTGAGGCCTGGCTGAACACAACGTCCATCCCTTTCCCATCCCTCCTCCCTCGCCGCGGTGCCTCTGTGCACATGGTTCCCTGCCGTGTCATTCCTGCTAAAACATTCTTGTTCTAATATTGCCTCCTCCACCCAGAAATGCTGGCTCCCGGGTCACACCTCCAGGATGTGTTGTCCAAAGCTGCCTCCCAGAAGGAGCTGGGCCACACATCAGCCACACACCAAGCCTGGGGTCTTGTGCTGGACCCCAAGACATTACAGGCCGGACCCTCTCTCTGGGGTGAAGGTTGACGCCAGAGGTGGGTACTAGGAGCCATAGCCCAAGGCGCTCATTTCCACTCACAATAAATAACCGCGAGCTGGGCGTGGGAGCGCACGCTTGTAATCCCAGTCCCTGGGAGGCTGAGACAGGAGGATCACAGGTTCAAGGCCAGCCTCAACTACTTAGTGAGGCCCTCCGTAACTTAGTGAGACCCTGTTTCAAAATAATGAATAAAAACCAGGGTTGGGGCTGTAGGTCAGAGGTAGAATGCCCCTAGGTTTAATCTCCAGTACCATAAAAACTTAGAAATAAAAATAAATAACTGCTAATGGAACCACAGGGTTCTGATTGTACCTCGAGGTGACCTTTGTGAGGCAAGAAGGGCTTTGTAAGTGGCTGAGCCCCCGCCTGTGTCTCTCAGGTGACAGGCCGGCCTGCAGGGGAGGCCGTTCTGGCTGCCTGGAGACACCCCGGAGGCCTCTGTGGGACCCCAGCTAAAGTCACCAGGTGACCCATGTGGCCCATGTCAGTAATCCCAGTAGATTCCAGGTTTGAGGCCAGCCCTAGCAACTTGGAGAGACTCTGACAATCTAACGGAACTGTTTCAAAATATTAAACAGCCGGGCGCGGTGGCGCACGCTTGTCATCCCCGCGCTTGGGAGGCGGAGACGGGAGGATCGCGCCGCTTCCGCGCTGGCTTAGGAGACCCTGTTTCCAAATAAAACGTATAAAATAGGTCTGGGAGTGTAGCCCGGAGGTAAAAGGGCTTCCAGAAACCCCAGTACCACCCAAACCCAAACCAAACCAAAACAAAATATTAAACAGCTTGGAGACCAATGCTGGCCAAGTACCACTTTTATTTTTGTGGTACTAGGTACCGAACCCAGGACAATTCTATCTCCAAGCCACACCCCCAGTCTTATTTTATTTTTTATTTGAAAACAAAGTCTCACTAAGTTGTTGAGGCTGGCCTCAAACCTGCAATCCTCTTATCTCAGTCTCCCAAGTACTGGGATTATAGGTGTAGGCTACCATGCCTAGTTCCCAGACATTTTTTTTTTTTTTTTTTGCATTACTGAGGATGGAACCCAGGGGCACTCTTCCTCCGAGCTACACCCCCAGCCCTATTTTTTATTCTTTATTTTGAAACAGGGTCTCCCTGAGTTGCAATGTCGACAAACTGGAATCCTCCTGTCTCAGCTTCCCAAATGCTGAGATTACAGGTGGGGTGGGTGCCACCACGCCCGGCTACACAGAGCACTTTTTAACAGAGGTACTGTGGGCCTCGGCTTCCTCCTCTGTAAGCTGGGAGGATACGGGTCGTGTTCCACAGGGCCGATGTGAAGATTATTCATGGGACCTTTGTGGTGGGCCTGGCCCACTGTACATCAACGTGTTACCTAGGCCCCGAGGTCAGAGCTGCTAACTAGTCTCCCAGCCCAAAGCAGTGTTGTGAGGGTAACCAGGATCGCAGCCGACTGGGAGGGCTTCTAGGGCAGGGGCTGTGCGCAGTCTGTCTCTGCACCCCCTCCCCGGGAACCTTTAAGGGGTCCTGGGGAAGGGGCCCGGGGGCTCCGGGGTGACTCAGGCCCTGGTTCTCTGGGCCAGGAGGGATGTCTGTACAGGCTGCCCCTTCTCGGGCCCTCTGTCCCAGGTGCAGCCACATCACGCAGACACCGCTCCTGCGGGGGCATCTGGAGATGATCCCAAGTCACCTCCCAAGGCCTGTGACCAAGCCTGCACGTAGTAGGTGCGCAACATATCCTCTCAACCAGTGCCCGCCCTTTTTCCTGGTCATCTGTCCTGAGTGGGTCCAGAGAAACAGTGGCCGCGCCGCTGAGCGCCTGTGGCCAGTACTTCTGGGAGCTGGGTGCTACAATGGGACCAGTAACAGAGGGGAAACTGAGGCACACAGAGAGGGAGTCAGTTGCTCGAGGGCTTAGATGGTGGAATTGGGACTCAACGTCAATGTTCTGCTTATTCCTCTCTCTCTCTCTCTCTCTCTCTCTCTCTCTCGTGGGTCTGGGGATAGAACCCAGGGACATTCGACCTCTGAGCCACACCCCCAGTCCTATCTTTATTCTTTATTTTGAAACAGGGTCTCAGTGAGTTGCAAAAGGCCTCGCTAAGTAGCTGAGGCTGGCCTCGAACCACGATCCTCCTGTCTCAGCCTCCCAACTGCTGGGATTATATAAGCAAGCGCCAGTATGTCCAGCTCCTTTCCTTTTCTGAGCACATAGCTGGTACCTACTGTTTAGTACTATGTATGTATGTATGTATGTATGTATGTTTGTATGTATGTATGTATGTATGTATGTATGTGTGTGTTGGGGATTGAACCTAGGGGCATTCTACCTTTGAGCTACACCACCAGCCCTATTTTATTTTATTTTGTTTGTGGTACTGGAAGTGGGATCCAGGAGTATGCTACCTCTGAGCTCCACTCCCAGCCCTATTATTTATTTATTTTTTTATTTTGAAACAGGGTCTCACTGAGTTGAGAAGCCCTCACTAAGTGAGGCTGGCCTCGAAACTCCGATCCTCCTGTCTCAGCCTCCCAAGTATTGGGATTCCAGGTGTGTGCCACCACATCCAGCTTGTTGAAAGCATGTTCTGTAAAATGACGATGCAGCTGGTGGTGCACGCCTCTAATTCCAGTTGTTGGGAGGCTGAGACAGGTAGATTGCAGGTTCGAGGCCAGCCTCAGCAGCTTAGCAACGCCCTTAGCAACTTGGAAGCCCTGCTTCCAAATAGAATAATAAAATAGGGGTGGGGGTGTAGTGCAGAGGTGGAAGGTCCCTCGGGCTCCATCCCCAGTATCACAACAAACAAATAGGAAATGAAGACGCTTTGTTCTAAGAATCACCCCTCCCCTCTTCAGGCGGATCTTTTTGGCTCTGGGAGCTGCTAGGAGGATGTGCAGGAAGGGCGTGGTTCTGAAATATCTGCACAGAGTAAAAGACGCTTGGGGCTTGAGCTTTTAGGCTGGTGGGTCTATCTGCAGAGAGGCCCGCCGGCAAGTCCCCCTTCCCATCTCTCCCCTCCACCACCTCACTGGGCACCTGGCCATGTAAAGCACCTGCCAGGCCCAGCAGCATCGCTTGGGGGCCACGAAGGCCCCTCGTCCTTCTGGAACCACCTGGAAGCCTCGGTTGGCTGCAGGGGCCCTTTCTCTAACTGTCCCGTGCTTTCCCCTGCCCCCACTCCTTGGCTACGGGACTGTCGGCCTGGGACAATCCACAGCACGTATCGATCGACTCCTGGGTTTCTTTTATTGATGATTCAGAGAGAGGTGTGGGCGGTATTCTGAAAAACATCTACACGTGATTCATCAAACCTTCATATCGAGCTGCTTTTAAAGGATTTTTCCCCCCATGCCGGTGGGCTGTCTGTGCGTTGCAAAGCAAATATAAGGCTTACAATTTTTCTTTAACCCGTAGACTCCCGTGGGTTGCTCAAGCCCGCTGGTGTTCCGAGACAATCTGCCCTTCTCTCTCCATTCATTAAAACCCAACATGTCCGCCCCTTTTTTGGTACTGGGGATGTGAATGCAGGGATGTTCTACCTTCAATATACCCTCAGCCCTTTTAATTGATGATTATTATTATTATTATTATTATTATTATTATTATTATTTTATTGTTATTATTTTGATGGTGCTGGGGTTCCTGGAAGCCCTTCTACCTCTGGGCTATACTCCCAGACCTATTTTTTTACATTTTTATTTGGTAACAGGGTCTCCTAAGCCAGCGCGCATGGATGGCTTAGAACCTGCATGATCCTCCTGTCTCCGCATCCCAAGCGCAGGGATTACAAGTGTGCGCCACCATGCCCGGCTAGCCCTTTTTATTTTGAAACGAGTCTTTCTAAGTTGTCAAGGCTCGCCATCCTCCTGTCTCAGCCACCCAAGTGCAGGGGTATCCCACGACCCCTAGAAGTATGTCCCTTAAATGTGGGACAATGTCTGGGCGTGGTGGTTCACGCTTGTAATCCCAGCATTCGGGAGGCTGAGACTGGAGGATTGCAGTTCATGGACAGCCTCAGCTACTTAGCAAGGCCCTTCGCAACTCAATGAGACCCTGTTTCAAAATAAAGAATAAAAAAAAAATAAGATCGGGAGTGTAGCTAGGAAGTAGAATGCCCCTGGGTTCCATCACCAGTACCGCAAATAAAATAAAATAAAATAAAATAAAATAAAATAAAATAAATAAAATAAAAGTGGGACAATATCCCTTGAAGTCACACAGAGGAGAGTAACAGCAGCTAATGCTGATGCAGCGCCTACTATATGCCGGTACCAATCACGTTCCCTGTATGACTTTCATCCCTTTCCTCCACACCCAGGTCAAGCATTCCCCAGCAGCACAAGAACAGTTCTGTTCTCCCCCCCAGCACACAGTAGGAGCCGTGCACACAGTAGGAGCCGTGCACACAGTAGGAGCCGTGCGCACAGTAGCCTACCATCACCTGCGGGCTGCCAGCACATAGAAAGCAGAAAAACAGCCTGAGATGGAGACACGGGTCTGCAAGCTGCACCTGGATCCAGCCATGCCTGAGGCCACACTGATGCCGGCTTTGCAACTGAAGAGCCGTAAGATTACTATTTGGGGGGTGGGTTTCTACTCCACAGAACCCTGATGCGTGGAAAGCCTCACTAAATACAAGGAGATGATTCTTTTTGTGTGTGTGGAACTGAGGATTGAACTCAGAGGCATTCTACCTCCAAGCTACACCCTCAGCCCAATTTTATTCTTTATTTGGAAGCAGGGTCTCACTAGGTTGCTGAGAGCCTCGCTAAGTTGCCGAGGTTGACTTTGAACCTGCAATCCTCCTGTCTCAGAAAACTTACATGGCATTTTCTGCTAGTTGTTTCCAAATGGCAGAGAGGGAAAGTGGCGACTCCCACTTCACAGATAAGAAGACAGAGGTCGCAAGAGTGTCATGAACCTACTTAGTGACAGAGGCGAGGCTGGGCCACCTCCCTGGTCTTGTGCCTTCTCTCCCTCTTACTTACTTTTTATTTATTTTTTTGTGGCACTGAATATTAAATCCAGGGGCATTCTACTGATGAGCTACACCCCCTGCTCCAATTATTTATTTATTTATTTGGTGGTACTGGGGTTCCTGGAAGCCCTTCTACCTCTGGGCTACACTCCCAGACCCATTTTACATTTTTTTATTTGGAAACAGGGTCTCTTAAGCCAGCGAGGCTGGCTCTGAACTAGCGCGATCCTCCTGTCTCCGTCTCCCAAGCACGGGGATTATAAGCGTGCACCACCATGCCCGGTTTTACTCTTGTTTTATTTTTAAACTGGGTCCCACTAAGTTGCAGAGGGCCTCTCTGAGTTGCTGAGGCTGGCCTTGGACCTGTGATCCTCCTGTACCACTATTCAGCTCTCCTAACCCTATTTTATTTACATTTATTTATTTATTTATTTATTTATTTATTTATTTATTTATTTTACTGAGTATTGAGGCCAGGAGGCCAGGAACATTCTATCTCTGAGCTACACCCTCAGCTCTATTTTTATTTTCTTATTTATTTATTTATTTATTTATTTTGTGGTACCGGGGATGGTACCCAGGGACATTCTACCTCCAAGCTACACCCCCAGCCTTATTTTATTTTCTTTATTTTTGAAACAGGGTCTCACTGAGTTGCAAGGGCCTCACTAAGTAGCTGAGGCTGTTCACAACCATGATCCTCCGGTCTCAGCCTCCCGAATGCAGGGATTACAAACGTGAACCATCACGCCCAGCTTCCTATTTTTTTTATTTTTATTTGTCTCACTAAGTAGCTGAGGCTGGCCGTGAACCTGGGATCCTCCTGCCTCAGCCTCCCAAGTCCTGGGATTACAAGTGTGCACTATCATGCCTGGCTACTTATTTTTTATTTTGAAACATGGTCTTGCTAAGCTGCTAAGAGGCTGGTCTCACACCTGTGATCCTCCTGTCCCCGCCTCCCAAGGACTAGGATTCCAGGTGTGCGCCGCCATGCCCAGCTGAGCCCTTTATTTTTTAGTGGTGAGCACTCTGGCATTCTGAGAAATGCTACTCAAGGCCATGCTATACCTATGCTATATTCTTTTCCTTCTCTTTCCCCCATACATAGCCAAGTCCAAACCCCTCTGCCTCCGGGAAGCCCTGATCGCTGTTGCCCGCCTGCCTCCCCACTGCTGTAAGCCTGGATCCCTTGCAGCCCAGAGCCTCAACTGTGCGCCTGAGGGGTGTGCCGGGTGGGAGGGGACCTCGCGGGACACGTCTCAGGGTGCACTTAGCTTTCTGTGGCACCCAGTACCAGGCTGGGTTCCTGCTTTCGAGTTTGCACTCCATTCCCAAGTGCTGTGACTTGGCGGGGCGCCGCGCCTGGGTCTGAGGAGCTTTGCTGGCAGGGTTCTTAACTTGGGCTCCAGGGCCTTGCTTCAAGGGGGTCTGGACACCCTCCCCCCCGAGAACCCTCTCCATGAGCCACATCTTTTGTAGGCAGCTATTTCTCTGGGGAGAAGGGTGACCTCGTCCATCTGCGTCTCCCCAAGGACTGGGACCCAGAGACGTTTAAGAACTCCTGACCCAAGAGAACATCCTGGTCACCAGTCAGAAGGCAAAAATCCAGCTGGCTGCGGTGGGGGGGCACCTGATGGCAGGGTGAGCACCAGGAGCCCTCAGCAGAGCCCGTGTCCACCTCAGGTCCCAGGTGGCCAT
The DNA here is from genome assembly GCF_963383645.1 of Muscardinus avellanarius. NCBI lineage: Eukaryota > Metazoa > Chordata > Mammalia > Rodentia > Gliridae > Muscardinus > Muscardinus avellanarius. The sequence continues at coordinate 7,833,957 of NC_137808.1, read as the reverse complement.
TTTTAAGCCTGGAGCTAAAATTGCCATGGCCACTATCCCCTCCACCCCCCACTGAATCATAACCAGGCAACAGCGGGGTGCTGCTAAACTCCCGTTAGGCTCAGCCTGCTGGCAAAGTGCTGGTGAGAACAGCCACTCGGAGAAGCTGTCTTACTTTTCCTGACTGGGGACTGCAGACCAGTCACCCAAGGGATGCTCTATGCAGGAGGGGAGGTGAGTGGCACCACCACACTGCCCGGTGGACCTCCACCTGGAAGCAAAGTCCACGGGGCAGTCGCAGCAGGAATGGGGTCAGTGTCCCACAGCGCCCAGCCAGTAGAGACTGGAAGTGGCAGGCAGGGACCTCCAGTCCGGTGTTGTCCGCCTCCCAGGCTGTAGTCTGTGCCTGGGGGAATGACTGTCATCCACTTCTTAGAATAATCATGCTCGCCATGCAGTGAGCACCTACGGTATGCCCAGGGCTGCGCTAACTACTGTACAACAGACCTTACTTTCCAGAGGAGGAAGCCGAGGCTCAGTGCAGCTGGGGACAAAGTCCCAGGCCCTGCCTGGCGCCCCTGCCTTTGATGCTTATGGGGGGCTCTCTTCTCCGCGTGGCCTAGGGCAGGAATCTTGTAGCAGGTAAATGTGCCGAGGTGGACTCAAACTCTGAGTGCTGGTGTCAGGCTGAGCTGGGTGGGGCAAGAACCTCTGCTTCTTGGGTGACCTAACTTTGGTCCCCTTAAAAAAAAAAAGCACAAAAACCCCTAGGAGCCAGGCAAGGTGGTGTACACTTACAATCCCAGCATCTGGGAGGCTGAGACAGGAGGATCCCAGTTCACGGACAGCCTCGGTTACTACTTAGTGAGGCCCTTTGCATCTCAGTGAGACCCTGTTTCAAAATAAAGAATACAAAATAGGGCTGGAGGTAGAATGCCTCTGGGTTCTATCCTCGGTACTGCCAAAACAAAACAAATACCCTAGGAGCTGAGAGCTTCTCTCTGGAAACCCTGGCCTGCTCCTTTTGGTAACGTAAGAAAGGCCCGCTCCACCACCCTGCCTGTCGCGGCTCATCTTCCTGCTGCCCTGCCTGCCTGGCAGTGCCACAGCCCACAGCTGTCCGAGATCCCCAGCCATCTCCAGCCAGGGTCTGGACCCGGGAAGACACAGGCGTGACTCTGGCCTAGGCATCTGCAAGTCTGCGATGCTGTGATTCTATGCCCAAGCCCAGGCCAGAAGATTCCTGAGCTTGGGCAGGGAGGATGGGCTGGGCAGCTGGACTCAGTGCGGGAGAGCAGAAGCCTCTGTTGGGCCTGCATGCAGGCCGGCAGGGTGACTGGATTCCACTCTTGGAGCCCTCCTGTTCCCACCTGGAAGACTGCAAGCCCCTGGGCTTGAGTTCCCAGGAAGGAGAACCTACCCCCAGGTAGACCAACTGACCCTGGGAGCTGACTTGGCACATTCTCTCTAGAACACACACTTAACCCACATCACTTCCTACAGTTCAAACCTAACGGAAGGTGTGGACCCTAACAGAGAGGGGGCTCCCTACCCTGGCCTCGGCAAAGCTGCCGACTCAGCTAGAGTACTCTAGAATGGCAATCCTGGCATTCTGACCCTTTTCTTTTCCTTCCTTCCTTCCTTCCTTCCTTCCTTCCTTCCTTCCTTCCTTCTTCCCTCCCTCTCTTCCTCCCTTCCTTTTTCTTTCTCCTTTGGTACTGGGGGTTGAAAACAGGGATGTCCCACCTCTGAGCCACACCTCCAGCCCTTTTTAATTTTCATTTTGAAACAGGATCTCACTAAGTTTCTGAGAGCCTTGATGAGTTGGTGAGGTTGGTCTTGAATCTGAGATCCTCCTATCTCAGCATCCCAAGTCCTGGGATGAAAGGTACATGCCATCATGCTTGGCTTTTTTGGTCCATTTCTCTTTTTCTTTCTTTCTTTCTTTCTTTCTTTCTTTCTTTCTTTCTTTCTTTCTTTCTTTCTTTCTCTCTCTCTCTCTCTCTCTCTTTCTTTCTTTCTTTCTTTCTTTCTTTCTTTCTTTCTTTCTTTCATGGTATGGGGGAATGGAACCCAGGTGCATTCTACCTCCAAACTACACCCCCAGCCCTATTTTTTATTCTTTATTTTGAAACAGGATCTCACTGATTGCAAAGGGCCTCGCTAAGTAGCTGAGGCTGCCTGCAAACTGTAATCCTCCTGTCTCAGCCTCCAGAATGCTGGGATTACATGCGTGCGCCACCATGCCCAGCTTGGTCCTTTTCTAAGACATCTCTCCCCTACAATTCAGATGGTGGTGGCCACCCGTATTCAAGTCCTCTACACTTACCTTCAACAGGCGAGGTTTTGAGGCGCCGGCAGATGGCTTCGGTGTCCCCGTAAGTCTCCTTGATCTTGACCACGGCCTCAGTGCCCCGCAGCTCCATGAGGGAGCGGAGCTCCTCCAGTGTGCACCCGAACTCGCCCCCATGGCTTGACTCATTTCTTTGGTTTTTGGAGTAAAAGTCGCTGTTGGTCATATCACCCATGTCTGCCGAAGTCCCTGCTCAGGGTGGGCCCGAGGGTCAGCACTGGACAAGAGGCTTCTGGGCGATGGCTGTGTGTGGCTGTCCCCAGCACACCCTCACTGGAGGGCTGCAGCGCCGGGCGGCCGACTCCAGGTCCCAGGGGGAGGGGGTGGTCGAGGCAGGCTGGCAACAGCGGTGAGGAGCTCCAAGGGGTGTCTCCGGGTGTGGGGCAGGGTCCAGGGGCCGGAAGGGCTCAGGGCTGTAGACCCAGGAGTCTCCATTCAGCGGGGCCCATGCTGCTCCCTGGAGCTGGCATCTACATGGTCAGGGGTGGTGGCTCCTGCGGGGACAAGCAGAGTGGGTGTCAAGGGTCTGCACTGGAGTCCTCATGGGACAGATGCTTGTAAGATCCAGGCTGTAGGTGCGCACAGACTCCAAGTAACAGGTATTTCATTCAACATCTCGATCACACCAGCATGAACTGTTAGTCCAAATGGTTACCAGTGCCTGGTAGGGTCCCCGCAGTACATCGTGCGAAGGGCACAGCCTGCAACAGCCTAGTCACATACCCTAAGCCCTTATTTGTGCATCCTGCCAGGTAGCGCCTGGTTCCCCAGCACACTGGTGCACACACCTACACATGGCTCAGGTGCTGTGCAACACTCAACCTGGATACTCAGGTCCAACCCCACCGCCACACACGCCCATGCAGGGCCCCCTGCACCCAGCTTTGATGGACACCCCGCCCATGTACACTGTCACATGTAGTCACCCTTCTGGGTGTGCCATTTTACATCCCCAACCCTTTCCTCAAAAACACCTGCATGCCCAGGCCCCGATGTGCACCCCAGACCCTGGCCCTGTCTTTCTCTCTCTTTAGCATGTTCATACACAGCCTGGGCCCACAGAATGTGGGACATGTCCTCCCTCCCACTGAGGATACAGGCCTTGGGATGGGGTCCCCCCTTCAAGCCACCTCCACCCATAATACACACTCCCCTGCCCTCATTCCCTTCCCATTTGGGCCTCACAGGCATGGGATGGAAAACACACCCCCAACTCCACCTGCAGCCCCCAGCCATGTCAATCAGCCTGGCCACTCGACAGCCAGTCATGAATATTCATGAGGACGGCTCTGAGCCCAGAGCTCGCTCCCCAGGCAGAGCTGGGGTCCATGCAAGGCTCACCTGGCACCCCACAGACCAGCACCATGGACAGTGGCCGGCCGGCCAGTCTCTCCTGGGGGCAGAGGAGGAGGGAGTGCTGGCTTCTCCCTGCCCGCCAGGCCACCCTTGCAGGAGTGCGGCATCTGTGATCCTGCCAGGAGAGAATCCAATCCGCCTGGACACCCAACACCAGCGGCTGAGGCCCCAGCAAGCGTTGGGTGACAAAGGGCCCCTGCTGAGCTCGGCTGAGCCTGGCACAGGGACGGGCCCCGCCCTGCAGCCCTGGACAGCTGGCCGTCCTGGGCTCAGGACAGTGAGGGGAAGGGAACTGCATCCCCGCCCAACCCCAGGCCCACCGCCTGCTCCCTGTCCTTCACAACCCTTTCCTCCTGGAGCTGGGGGCAGTCAGGGGTCATTTCATTTTCTCAGTGGGAAACTGGAAGCACAGAGAGGGAAAGGAACTCATTTCTAAAAGAGAGGAAACTGGAGGAGCCCCGAGCGGGTGGCCTCAGGGCTCTTGGCCCAGGGCGCCTCTCCCTTCCCCTGGGACACACCCCTCCTTTCTCTCTGCAGTGCTGGCTGCCAGGTAGACTGTGCCAGGAAGCAGTTAAGAACGCAGGATCTGGGATCAGAGCACTTGGAGTTGCAATTCACACTATCCTACATCCTTGCTGTGGGCCCTGGGCAAGTCCCTTCGCTTTTGGAGTCTGGGATCCTGTATCCTTAGAACAGGGGCCATAATGTCACCCTCCTCTGTCTCTTGGTTGGCTTCTTCTCTTCTTAACTTTATTTCTTTTCTTTTTTTGTGGTACTGAGGATTGAACGCAGAGGCAGCCTGCCTTTGACCTATAGCCCCAGTCCTATTTTTTTATTCTTTATTTTGAAACAGGGTCTCACCAAGTTGCAAAGGACCTCACTAAGTAGCTGAGGCTGTCCACAAACCTTAAGCCTCCTGTCTCAGCCTCCCAAATGCTGGGATTACAAGTGTGTGCCACCACACCCAGCTCTCTTCTCTCCCTCTTTCTCTCTTTCTTTCTCTCTCTCTTTCTTTCTTTCTTTCTTTCTTTCTTTCTTTCTTTCTTTCTTTCGAAATGGAACTCAGGGGTGCTCTGCCACTGAGCTAAATTCCCAACCCATTTTTTTTAAATTTTGAGAAAGGATCTCACTTGGTTGCCGGCTCTGTCCTTGAACTTGAAATCCCTCTGCCTCAATTTACCCCATGTGCCTCCACCTGGGGTGGAGCCTGAGGAGAAGTCCACATGCCTTACAGAGAGGCACCCATACTCAATGATACCGGAAGAAGCTGTGCCTCCCCACGCCATCCCCTGGGACCAACAGGTGTCTTAGGGTGTAGGGCACAAAAATGGACATGCTGCTTCAAGAAGAGACACAGACACCAGAGAAAAACAATATAGGGCTAGGGTATAGCTCAGAGATTAAATGCCCCAGTAGCACCCATACACAGAGAAAATGTGGGCTAGGTAAAGACAAAGCCAGACGGCCATTTATGATCCCAGACTGGCCCTAACCTTACTAGTGGAGTAGGAAGGTCACTCTGTGACTCTGAGCTGGTCACCTGGCTTCTCTGTGTCTTCATTTCAGCATTTATAATTGGGGTTCTAACACATATACTATCATGGCACATGGTATGCACTGAGCACCTACTAGGTGCCAGGCACTCTAAGGACTTTGCAGGAATATTCTTAGAGATACTGTAAGACATAAAGAATAGGATCTCTGGAAGCTACAATTGATGGGTTTGAATTCTGGCTCCTTCATTTCCCAGTAGAATGGGAAACAAATTAATTTTAATTCCATTATCTTAGAAAAGGGGGAGTGGAATAATAGTATCTACAGCAGAGGCTTAAGGAGGCTTAAATGGGTCATTGCATGTAAAATACTTAGAACCGAGCCTAGTACTTGGGAAGCACTCATTAACTATTGCGATTATGACTGTCAGTCCATACAACCACTTTGTGGACAGGTAGTCTTGTTACCTCCATGAAACACAGGCGGAAACTGAGGCTGAGAAGGTTGAGTGGATTTCCCAAGGTTTACCAATTTCCCGCAGTGGTAAAGCTGGGATTTGAACCAAGGCAGGACGGGTCCAGAGACACTCCTCCTGGTCGGCATGCTCTGGGGCTTCTCCTGGTGCCTCTCCTCAAGGGGTTCTTACAAGGCTCAGACAAAGTGCCATATGTGAACCAAAGTGCTTTGCAAACCACAAGGGACTTTTTAAACCTGAGGTGCTGTTTTCTAGCTGTCCCCCTGCTACCTGCAAAGTGGCTTACAGGCACTGATAATTACATCGCTGACAGCACGAGCTCTGAGAATTGTTAGCAGCAATTATGACTGTGATCACAATAGTAGGCATGAGTTAATGAGCTACTGCCAATATTAATGACTATTGTGTTAAGTTGAACTGTGCTCTTCATCTATCCGCCCTCTTACTCATGCATCCATCCACGTATGCATCCATCCACCCAGCTGCCTACCTACTCACCCATCTGTCCATGTGTCTATCTACCCACCCACCTGCCCACCCATTTGTCTGCTTGTCCATCTGTCCATCCATATATACATCTGTCTGTTCATCCATCTATTTACATACCCATCTACCCACCCACCCATTCATCTATCCATCCATCCATCCATCCATCCATCCATCCATCCATCCATCCATGCATCCAGCTATTTGGTCATCCACCCATCTACCCACCCATTTGTCTGCTTGTCCATTTCCCCATCCATCTATACATCTATCTGTCCATTTATTCATTCACATACCCATATACCCGCCCAACCACACACCCATCCATCAATCCATGCATCCATGCATCCATCCATCTATTCAGCCTCCCACTCACCGACCCATCCATGCATCCATGCATCCATGCATCCATGCATGCATCCATCCATCCATCTATTTAGCCTTCCACTCACCGATCCATCCATCCATCCATCCATCCACATACCCACCCATTTGCTCATTTGTCCATCTATCTATTCATCTATCATCCATCCACTCATCTATCTACCCACCCACTATCTATCCATCAATCCATCTGCCCACCTACCCACCCACTTGTTTATTTTTCCACCTGCCCATCTTTTGTTCATCCATCCATTCATTCATGCACCTATCCATCCTTCCAACTGCCACATCCATTCAATGGTTGTGTTCTGGGAACCTACTTGGTACCAGGCATTGATAGTGACTCAAGACATGGCCCCTGCCCTCTAGGAGTTGACAGTAGGAAAGAGAGAAAACTAAATTAACGATTTTGATGACTCCATAATTTTTTTGGTGGTCCTGGGGGTGGAATCTAGGGGCTTATCTACCTCCAGGCTATACTCCCAGACCTATTATATATTTTATTTGGAAACAGGGTCTCACTAAGTTGCTGAGAGCCTCACTCAGTAGCTGAATCTGGTTTCAAACCTGTGTGATCCTCCTGTCTCAGCCTCCCAAGTGCTGGGCTTACAAGAATGCGCCACCATGCCCAGCGACTCCATGATTTTGCCATGATGTTATGGATCCCAGGTGCTGTGGATGCTCAGAACAGAAAGACCTGACCCAGGTAATACTTTGGAAGGTCTTTCTCTCTATTCTGAGTAAAAAATGAAAGGAAAGAAAAAAGATCCCTTCAGGTTAATCAAGACTTAAGCTTAAAAGATAGACCTGGAAGAAACAGAAATGTACAACGGCCTGTTAAGTCAATGTTTAAAAGGATCTAGTGCAGGGAGGGGACCGGTGTGAGCAAGTACAGAGGAGAGAATTCTGGGAGAACAAAGCCAGTTAAGACTCGGAGCTTTGCCTTGCAGGCAGCTGATTTCATACTTCCTGTCTACCTCTTCTGATGCCACTCATCTGCAGCCCCCGCACCCCCCAGGTCACCTTTGTTCTATGCGTCTTGGCTTTTCCTTCTAAATTCAAAACTCACTTTGGTTTCTTGCTCTGACTGGGAGCTTTGCTCCATTCAAAAAAAATAAAATGCGAGGTATGTGGGCACAGAAGCACTTCCTGCTATCATACAAATGATCTCTGACAACTGATAGAGCTGAAGGCCCAGGCGTTTGTTTAGAACCTACCAGCTCCCGAATCCCACGAACCTGCCTCCCACACACCTGAACCACACACGCCCCCCGTGGGACCTCTGCCTCCCTAGCAGCTCCTGTCCTGGGCCAGCGTGCTTTCCGTGGAAGCCTCCCTAACCACCTCGCCTGCAGAGGATTCCCTGATGCCCCTGGATCTCAGCACACTCCACACCTGATGCTCTGACCTGCTGAACTCTGTCTGCCCAGCAGCCATCTCTGGTCTGTTCCTAGTGTCATGGCTGGCATTCAGAAGGTGCTCAATCAATGTTTAGGGAAGGGTGAACATCTGGGTCAGTGCTTAGGCCTGCCATCTGTGAGAAGCCTAATGTTAAATTGTTCCTCAAATCTCAGTTTCTTCATCTGTAAAAGGGGCAAGAGATTCCTGCCAACCTTTGGGGGATGTAAGGGCCAGGAAAGATATCAGAATGGGTAATGTTTAGTTTGTCTCTGAGATGCATCTGCTGCCCTGCCGCTCCAGTGTCCCTTCTATGCAATGAGGCGGGACACGAGGCCAGGGGCTGGGATGGACACTGTGCCCTCAGTGCTGCGGAGATGCCGAGGCTCTTGCTCTTGCCGCTGCGTCGGCATCCTGCCCCTTCATGGTTTGCCCTGTAGGCTGTTGTGAGCGGTGCGTGAGACCCAGCTCCTGACACGGAGCAGAGGCTAAGATGCTGACTTCCCCGAGCGCCCCCCGGCCCCCAGTTATTAGCAAGTGTCGTCCTTATGAGGGTCCCTTGTGCCAGCTCTCAACACTGCACAGGTGCCCCTGCCCTAAGCAATGGGCACAAGGGCCCGGAGAGGCTGGGCACTAAGAATTCACACAGCAATGGAGGCCACAGCCTGGAGACACTCTTCCTGGTGTCTCCCAGCTGCAGCTGTGTGACCTTGAACAAGCCCCTTTCCCCCTGGACCTCAGTTTCCCCTTGCGTGGAGTGGAGAGATTGGACGACTGCTCTCTGGGCTCTCTTCAGGCGCGGAGTTTCAAGCCCTTCAGAATCCAGAACATTCTGACAATATTGGATTTATGCATTTCACTTTCATCTTATTAGCATTTAAATGACTCTGTATTGTTACATTTCAACGACTCAAGAATAGGTTAGGGGCACCTTAATAAAAATTCTTTGCCAAGAGGGGCACTGCAAGAGGAAGACGTGATTCCCCCCCCCCCCGAGTTAATTTAACAAAGAAGGAATCTATCTTTCAAAGGAAGGATAAAAAAAAAAAAAAAAAAAAAAAAACCAACAGCTTTTTCAGATCCTAACTGAGGATGGTAGCTGGGACAGTTGCAAATGAATTATGTGCTAAAAATAACTTTTGGATGCCAAATCCTTCTGTTTTAAGATGTGCTGAATTTAAATGCCACCTGAATATGTATTTTTAAAGTCATATCTCCCTTTGACTCATCACTGGCGGTAGTGACTGACGGGGGGACGTGAGCCCAGCTGGGGTCCCTGGTGATCCGGGGCTCTGCCAGGCCCTGGTGGTGCAACGTGGCGGCTCCTCGTGGCTCGCTGCCTTGGTTTCCTCAGTCACAACATGGGGACAGTCCCATAGTCAGCCTCACAGAGAGAGCTGAGCCCAGTTCCTGGCCACAATACGTAAAACACTTGTTATGTGGTGACTGTTCTTATTATGATAATTTAATGCACTCTCTGCTTCTAATTAAGGCTAAATCAGACTGTTCCCTGCAGTGCTGTATTTATTTATTTATTTATTTATTTATTTATTTATTTATTTATTTATTGTGGCACTGGGGATTGAACCCAGGAGCATTCTGCTTCTGAGCTGCACCCCCTCCTCCCCCAAGTCCTATTTTATTTTCATTTTGAAACAGGGTCTAAGTTGCTGAGGGCCTCGCTAAGTTGTGGAGGCTGGCCTTGAACCTGCTATTCTCCTATCTCAGTCTCCAAAGTACTGAAATTACCAGCCTGTATCATCATGCTTGACTCATGGTGCTGTCTTTAAAACTCAGATCTGACTTTGCTGTGTCCTCGGAGCCCCCTGGCACCTCTCAGAAGGCCAGGAGGCTGGCAGCTCGGCCTTCCGAGGCAGACAGCATACAAGTCAGAAGGCCCGGAGGCTGGCAGCTTGGCCTTCCAAGGCGGACAGCATACAAGGCTTGTTTGCCTCTGTACTGGTCTGGACAGGATAACTCTAGTTCCCACGGGGTAGACCACTGCTCCTGGCTGCAAATTCTGGCCTGTCTGTAGGGGCCCGCTGCCCCAGGGCTGGGGAGCCGTCCTCCTCTGTGGCTGAGCTGCGGGTAACACCGACCTCGCAGCTGGTGACAAGGGACAGCAGCTCCTGCACTGGCTTCACTGAGGTCTTGGCTGTTCTTTTACACATCTTTCTCTAGGGTGTGCATTTTCCTCTGTGATTTTCTTGTATGTGAGAAGAGCGAGTCTGATGGCTTCAGGGTGAGTGTAGATGCCGGTGTTTGGCTGTGTGGTCTGGGTGGGTGTGCTGGGTTAGCAGGTATCTGGTGGGGGGTGTTGGTGTGCCTGGGGACACAGCTGAGTCAGGAGGTGTGTAAAGTGCTGCTGCTGGGCTGGGTCTATACATCACTATATTTTATCTCCTTCTTTCTCTCCTTCCCTTTCTCTCCCCCTCTGTCTTTCTCTCATGTTTCTCTACTGTGTTTCCTAAGATGTGTCATTGGTGTGAATACTCAGAAATACAGAGTGAGCATGTTAGCATGAGTGTGTGTTTGTGTGTGCGCACGTGTGTGTGCGTGCCAGAGATCTCTATGCCACCCTGCTTCTGAGTGTGCAAGTCTCCACAATCTGTGTGCATGTGTGCATCAAAGCCGATGGTGACAATCTCAGCCCTGCATTCTCACCGTTGAGGAGTGAGAACAGGGAAAAAGAAAAAGAATTGAAAATATACACCTGAGAAGCAAATTTAGGGCTATTTTTGGACAACTCCTATTCTGCTAACCAGAAAAGGAAAATCTAGAAACAAACAAACAAACAAACAAAAAGACAACCAGAAATCTCACAGAAACCGCCTTGTATCAGCCTTGAAGGCACAGGTGGTACAAACAGAGCCAGGGTGGAGACACAGTTAATATAAGTGGGGCTTCTTGTGCAGCTCGTCACCTTGAGGGTCAACTCCTTCCAGTGCCCTTGTTCTCCAAGAGACTGCCAGTGTGTAAGAGGGTAGGAAAAACTTTCCATTCCTGGTTCTCCAAGTGCCTCACACATTTACCCATTTGTCAACCCATTCAGCCATCCATCTGTCCAACCACCCTTCTGTCTGTCCATCCATCCATTCATAAACTTGTCCACTCACTCATCCATCCCCCTTCACACACACCCATTCATTTATCCATCTACTCACCCGTCCATCAGCTCTGCATCCTCCTTTCCATCTCTCTGTCTCTCTTCATCCTTCTGTCTGTCCATTCACCCATAGATCGATCAATCGATCCATTCATCCATCCAGTCACCCTTTCATGTATCCATCCCATCCATCCATCCACTGTCCATGTACCCGTCCATCTCTTCATCCACCCACCCATCCAACCATCTACCTATCCATCCCTCTAAGTAATAATTCTAGTGAGGAGCATCTCTGGCACTGAAATTATAGGGAGAGCAAGATATACTTAGATCCTCCTTCCTGCTATATAGATTCCACTCACTCTGCTAAAAGGAGGCCCCATGTGATCCCACAGCAAGGATGTGCAGCCTGAGTAGGGTAGTATTTGCCCCAGGTCTGGTTCAGATTTGGGGCGGATATACCCCAAATGGTCCTTTCTTGGGAACCAGATCCTTTGCGTCTTGATCTTGGCTTGGCCACGACTACTAACAGGAATTGTCTAGTTAACGATTCCATGAGGTGTGTCTACTTTGCAGACAAGGAGTCTGGGTCTCAGAGAGGGTCAGAGATGGCAAGGTCACATGGGCAGGATTCAACATAGTTTAAATACATATGTTCTAGTCCAAAGCCCCGTCTACCCTGTGTCTTATTATCCTTTATTAATTTGAAGTATGGCCTCGGTTTCCTCTTCTAAAAACTGATGATGCAGGATGGACAGATACTCAGTCTTGAAGGGCCATATCAGCACTCTCCTCAAGGATTCTCACATCCCATGACCCTGTTCTCAGGGAACTTCCGTAGGGCATCTTGTCTCCAGCAAGAAGGGATGTCCCCAATGCAAGCCAAGTACTCTTTGGCTGCAGGCTAAAGGCAGAAGAATGCCCTAGAATCAGGGAGGCACAAGCTGATTATGATTCACCTTCTGCCTTTGACATCCACTGATCCCCCATCCGCCTCTGCACAGCCGTGTCTGCCTTTCAAGATTTGTACCCTTTATGCACTCCAGGTTTAGAAATCTTCTCTTTAAAAAAAAAATAGCTGTGAGTTTTTTGGTTAAGTTAAAATAGTAGTCACTAACAGAAGGAGACAAGAAAACTTATCTGAGAAAGCAAAGACTTGGAGAGGGTGTTACCTTGGGCTGCCAGAGTGCGGGATGTAGGGGGAAGACTGAGGATGGTGGCCTGCTGGGGACAAAGCACCTCAGCCAAACGCCTCAGGGACCTTTTAGCCTCGTCTCTTAGCCTACACTGGCACTGAACATCCTGAGTCCTTTCTGGCTGCCCCAGCCTCCACATCCTGGCAGGCTGAAGTGGCCAGAGTGATGCTATTCCCTTCAGCCTTCAGCCCCTCATTCTCCCCTAGCTCCTGCTCTGACCCCAAGGACCATAAGCCGAGACCTGAAGGAAGGACAGAAAATGGCAAGAACAATGAACATCATACCCACTACGTGCCAAGCACGGAGGCCACTCGGATGTTATCTTATTCAATCCTTCACTACAATCCTGTGACAGGATTGCACTGCCACAACCCCTTTCCTTTTTCCTTTCCTTTTCTTTTGCAGTACTGGGGATGGAGCCCAGGGGCCTTCTATATCCAAGCTACACCCTCAGCCCTATTTTTTATTCTTTATTTGGAAACAGGTTCTCACTGAGCTGCAAAGGGTCTCACTAAGTAGCTGAGGCTGTCCGCGAACCACGAGCCTCCCATCTCAGCCTCCCAAATGCTGGGATTACAAGTGTGCGCCACCACGCCTGGCTCAGCAACCCAACTCCTTTTCCCAGAGAAGACAGTGAAATTGCTGTGGGGGGTGCTCTGAAAAGTCTCCAAGCTTATACCCATCTTTCCAGTAGGCCAGGCCCCTGCCCTTCTTTCTGGTTTCTAGAAAAAAGCACAGGGTTCTTCTGGGGCCGGTATTATACTGGCTGGCTGGTAGCTCCTCCAGCTTCACCTCTGACCGGGCAAGGATAGCACCCAGGGAGCTGTCTCTGGGGCTGAAGTGTTGATGGATGAAAGGAGGTGGGCAGGGAGGGATTGGGTGGCTGAGGTCAGGGAACCTGATAACACCTGATCTCCTCAAACCCTGCAGGCTGACCCGCAGAGACTGGAGGTGGGAGCTGTCCACGTGGTCCTGGTGCTGAAAGGGAGGACCCTGGGAAGACCAGCTCTGCTGGGAGCTGTCCTCAAGTCCGTGGTGCTGATCTTGGAGGTGGGCTGTTAAGGATGATATGCCACAAAACTGTCCACATGCTGTGGTGCTGACCCCTAGGAGCTTGCCAGGACAGCAGGGCTGACCACTGGAATGAGGGCTGGGGAGCCCAAAGCCAAGGGGCTTACTGAATCTTGGTTGCACAAAATGGCATTGAGACTTTTGTATGAGTTCTTGAGTGGGCATGGGGAGTAGACCCTAGATATTCTATGCTGATGATGCTCAAAGCTTGGTTCTCAGGCAATGAGGCTGTTCTGGTGGGCAGGCTTGTGTGTGGGGTGGATAACCTCTATAAAAATCCCACTCAAAATCACCTGGGTCCATCAGTGTCCCCCGCCACCAAAGCCAGAAATTCCACCAGCTAGTGATTCATTCTTTTTGCATTGTGCATTGGGTGGGCTCTCAGCCTGACTGAATCTATTCAGTTCTTTCTTCCATCAGGTGAAGGAGATAAACACACCCACAACGGTACCAGGGATGTGCCTTAGCTGGGTGATGGTGATGATGGTGAAAATGCAAATGTTGATGATTTGATAATGGGGACTGAACTCAGGAACAGTCTAACTCTGAGCCGTATTTTATTTCTTAGTTTCTTTTTTATTGTTTACCAAGTTGCTGAGGCTGGTCTTGAACCTGTCACCTTCCTGTCTCATCCTCCTAAGTACTGGGATTGCAGGTATGTGCCACCACACCTAGCTATCCTTCCCCTTCACAGATCACTTTCTCCTGTACCCAATACTTCCCTGGTTCTGGGTTTTAGACGGCTGCTCTGCCCCAGAGGCTTGGCCGCTGGCTCAAAACCACCCTGGTTTCCTGTCCTTCGCCATCCAAATGCCACTTCCTGATAGGCTAGGCTCTTGGGTGGCTCCTGGGGGTGACTTGTATCAGCCAACCCCAGAGCCTTTTCCAGTCTCTGCATCTTTGCACACAGCTGCTGTCTCCTCCCCAGTCTCCTGGGCATCTGGTTCTGAGCCAACAGGCTTTCCCAAGTGGTTTGGCCCTTGACCCCTGCAGTGACTTGCAGCAATTGGGCCGTGAGGCCCCAACTTGCTTCCCAACATGAGTGGCTTCCCAACTCACCCTTCCAGCCTGCTCTCTCCCAAGCTCTAGGACAGACTTTGCCACAGCTACCAAGTGCCCCCCGACAGGGCTCCAGGACCTCAGACTCCCCCTAAATGTCTTCTCAGTTCTGTAACTCCTGTATTGCATACAATATTTATGGCACCCTACCTTGACTTGGCTTCCTTCCTCACATCCAATCTATGCCCAGACACAGGAAGCACTGGATGCGGACTCAGGCTCCCTCCCTTTCCTCCTCTCCCCAGACTCCTCTTGCTGGTGCAGGATTCTCACTCACAGACTCCTGATGAGTCCCTGGATCTAGTCTCCCCGACACACACCCTCCTCTGCTGCCCCCAGTGAGGCTGCAGGTTGTTGCTGTTGACAGAGTGGCCTCCGTGTGCCAGACCTTTCATGTACCTTATCCCTCAACAATGCCACAAGTAAGACATTTAATACCTATTTTACAAACAAAGAAGCTGGGGCTCAGGGAGGTAAAATAACATCGTGCGCAAACTCAACTGCTAATGAGTGGCTGAGGCAGGAGAAGAACGGGGGACCAATACTAGAGCCATCACATCATGCCACCTTTTGGGTACGAGCATGCCACATCTTGGTGAAAATTCATCAGTGGATGCCTGGTCCTTGCCTGTCTGTCTGTCTATCTATCACCTATCTATCATTATTTTGGTACTGAAGATTAAATCCGGGGCACTTTACCACTGAGTGGCACCCCCAGACCTTCTGGTATTTTATTTTGAAATAGGGTCCTGTTAAGTTAACTGCATGCTGGCCAGGAGCCTGTGATACCCCTGTCTTAGCCCTCCCCCCAAAATGGGCTCTCATCTGTGGAACGCCCTGCCATCCTCTGAACAGCTAATGTGTGCTGCTCCTGCTTCCCGTCTTTTGATACATATGCACCCCCATTCCCCAATTTACCTGCTTTTCTATTCATTGAAACCTTACTGTCCAAGACCCATCCCAAATGCTGACTTCTCCATGAGGGTCTAATTTCCCTGCTCTGATTTCAACCTTCTTCACCACCAGCCCATCAGTTACGGTGCACCCCTTGACACCACACCCTCTACCCTATGTCTTGGCTTTGGCAAGCTTGCCACCCCATGAGACTATGCCCTCCCCAAGAGCAGGGGCTTCCCAGCCCTTGGTACAGATCGAGTCTCTGCCAGCGCTGGCTGCATGACAAAGGAGGCCATCGGATGTTGGAAGGACACTGGGAACAGTGAGTCTCAGGGTGACATTCTGCGTTTTAAATGGGAAACCGGCCAACCAGATAGGACGAGCTCGTGTCCAGTGTGTCCGCCCTTCACCAGGGCCACAGACCATGCCACAGCCCACCAGGTGTCGGATGGGCAAATCATACCTGAACCCTATGATCCTGCTCCTGGGGTCTTGCTTCACAGGTGAGCAAACAGGTTTTGCCAGGATAAGGAGGTCACCTGGGGTCACACAATGGTTGGATCTGAACCCAGGCAGACTGCTGTCAGAGTGTCTGCTCTGAGTCACCAGTGTTTCATGGTGGCTTCCCAGGTGGCGGGGCATTTGGGGTGACACGAGGAAGCATCCCAGCCTTTCCTGACCACATGGGTCTGGCCTGCATCCTTGCCACACCCAGTGTGAGGTCCCACAGAGGATCCTTATGGCCTGCCCTGTCGCTCTCTCTTTTTGGTTCTCTCTTCCCCCCTGTCCTGGAGGTCAGGGCCAGGACACTCAGACCTGCCAGGAGGCAGCCCTGGACCCAGGCCCAGGCCCCGTGGTGTGTGCGGAGCGCTTGACACCCTCGCTTTGAGCTCGTCCTCTGCGGCAGCCGCCCTAGAGCCAGCCTCTGGCCCCCAGAACTGCACACCACCGCGGCTCTGGGGAATCTCTCTGGCTCTGGCATCCAGCAGGCCAGCTTGCCAGTGAGTGACCACCCTAGCCATAGTGGGGCTGAAGGGGGACCTGGCTGGCTCTGCAGCTCTCCCCTGACTTGGCATGGCTGGCCCCGGCCACTGCAGAGACCAACAGAATCCACTCGGCAACTTGAGCAGATGGTACCACTTCTAAAAATAACGACGCACCACGCTCCCCGGCAGCCAGAGTCCCTGTGACAGAAGGGGGTGCGGGTGGGGGTGGGGGCCGCGAGCTGCTCTCACCAGCCATCTGCACAGGGACAGATGCGAATGCGGCCTCCCAGGGGATGCAGACCCAGGGGACCCCAGCCTTGTTGGAGCTGTGCAGAGCCACCGGCCTGAGGCCCAGGTCTGAGTCCCTGGCCGCAGTGCGTGTAAGTAGCTTGGCTCCCCTCTGCCCCGCCCTCTCTGGCCCCTCCTTTGCAGACTGGCTGGGGCCTTTGCCTAGAAAGCCCTCTCCTCGGTCTTTCACTGTCGCTGTTACCTTGTTCGCCATCTCTGGTCTGGAGGTCTGCAGTCCCTAGTAATTCATCACCGCTTGACCAAGCCTCCATTCCTAAAGTCTTCTCCCCCTGTGGACCCTTTAAACTGCTTTTCACTTGACTTGCAACTCAGTTGGGTCAGAACCTCACTCTGCTGCAAGGGAGTGGCGTCCAGCCAGGTCTCAGGCCTTGGTGGTCAAGTCTCTGGCTAGGGTCAGTGGGAGGAGAGAGTGAGTTGATCCAGGGCACGGGACATGGGCCACACGGGCACAGTAAATCAGGATGATAGTGTTTGCTAGAAGGGGAATAGGAGACTGAGGTGGAAGGCACTGGCCCGAGGCCATGGAGCAGGTGCTGGCTGAGCTGGGCTCAGTCCCAAGGCACCTCAGGGATGTCACCATCCTAAGCCACCCGCCTCCCCCTACTTCAGGAGGCTCCAGGGATGCACCCCATCTTCATCCTCGGACAGGGCCCTCCCTGAGCAACTGCCCCTTCTGCACCCTCAGCAGGCCTGAAGATACCCCCTTCTTCACTTCTTGCCAAGAACCAGCACAAACGTCCTCTTCCCCAAGCCCTAATCCTTCCGATTTCTCAAGGAGGCTCAAGTCTTACCCAAATTCCCCAATCAGATCATTTAAGAGTTCAAAAGCCAAGGTGCGGTCAGGAGTGGTGGCACACACTTGTGATTCCAGCATTCGGGAGGCTGAGACAGGAGGATCTGGGTTTGCAGACAGCCTCAGCTACTTAGTGAGGCCCTTTGCAACTCAGTGACACCCTGTTTCAAAATACAGAATGAAAAACAGGGCTAGGGGTCTAGCTTGGAGGTAGAATGCCCCTGGGTTCCATCCCTAGTACTGAAAAAAAAAAAAGCCAAGGTGCTCCCAGAGCCCCAGAAGACCCCAAACCTCAGACCCAGAGATTCCCAGCCACCTGCTTTCACAGTCCCCGAGGCTCGGCGCCATTCTGCCTTCCTCTCCTTCTGAAGCCCTGGATCTGAAGCAAAGCAACTTGGTGGATGGGGTGGGGGCTCTCTTTGCTCCCCTGCTCCCCTAGGGCTCATGGACCCAGTTCCTACAGCACTATTTGTGTTTGTGTGTGGTGGGGGGAGGAAGGGTACTGGGGATTGAACCCAGGGACATTTTACTTCTGAGCTAAACTCTCTGCCGTGTGTGTGCGTGTGCGTGTGTGTGTGTGTGTGTGTGTGTGTGTGTGTGTGTGTGGTACTGGGGTTCCTGGAAATCCTTCTACCTCTGGGTTACACTTCCAGACCTATTTTTTATATATATTTTTGGAAACAGGGTCTCTTAATTAAGCCAGCGCAGCTGGCTTTGAACCTGCGCAATCCTCCTGTCTCAGCCTCTTGGTAAGCACGGGGATTACAAGTGTGCGCCACCATGCCCGGCTAACCCTCTGCCAATTTTTAAAAATGTTTTTTTTTTAAGTTTTAAAACAGGGTCTCAACAGGTTTCCAAGAATGTCACTGAATTGCTGGGGCTAGCCTCAAACCTGAGAACCTCCTGTCTCAGCCTCCCAAGTAGAGGGATTACAGGTGTGCCCCGCAGCACCCAATAATCCCATTTATTATTTCTAATTCACAAGTAAGGAGACTAAGGGTAGAGAGATTTTGTGGCCCATGACGGGTCTTTTGGAAGATGACACCTCCCAGAACTGACCCTGGAGGCTCATGTTCATGCCCTGAACATGCACGGCTGTTTACCCCAAAGCATGGTCCGCCATTGCCTGTCCCTGTTCCCCCATTTTCTCTCTTTGGGTCTCAGTTTCCCCATCTGTGAAAGAAGGAAGCTGGGCCAGATAATTTCTATGAGACCCTCATATGCTGATTTGTACTTTTTTTCCCCCTCCACTACTGGGGATTGAACCCTGGGGCCATTCTATCTCTGAGCTACCCTCCCAGACTTATTTTCTTTTTTATCTTGAAACAGGGTCTGCCTCACTAAGTTGCAAAGCTTGGGCTTTGCTGAGGCTGGCCTTGAACCTGTGATCCTTCTGTCTTAACCACCCAAGTACTAGATTCTAAGTGCACCACTGTGCCCAGCGAGGCTGTGCTCTTGACTCATGCACAAGGTGCTCTGGGGCAGGGACGGCAGTGGGATGTGATGGGGTGTTCTGGGGGAGAGAGAAAGCTGGGCTTCCCTGTTCCCTGACCCTACCCAGGTGAGGAACATGGGCTGGGGAGTGTAAGAGGGCCCTCGGAACAACTCCCCGTCAGCATCCTTTATGGAAACCCCGTTGGGATTCCTCCTCCTTAGATGCTGACAGGTTCCTCGAGCAGGAAAGGGCTTGGGGTATGCTGGCAGGCTGGGCATGAGGGGCGGAGGCAGATGGCAGCCCCCTGCTATCCTCGGAAGAAGTCAAGGGTGAAATTCTGAGCCACCAGCCTGGCTGTATCACCTGCTGTCAGAAGCGGCCCCAGGCCGGAGGGCTGGCAGCCACCCAGGCGGACTCGCTGACGAATGACAGGCCCTGGGGAGGCAGGGCCACCAGCTCAGCCCTCCTCCACCACGTCATTATCTGGTTATAAATAAAGACTGTTATCTGAAGGAAGACACTTTTTTTTGATAACTAGAAGTTCAACCCAGAGGCATTCTATTTCCATGCTATGTCCCCAGCCCTATTTTATATTTCATTTACTTATTTAGCAATACTAAGGGTATTTAGCAATACTGAGGGTTGAACCCAGGGGCATTCTAACTCCGAGCTCCACCCCCAGCCCTATTTTTCATTCTTTATTTTGAAACAGGGTCTCACTGAGTTGCAGAGGGCCTCGCTAAGTAGCTGAGGCTGGCTGCGACCCTGTGACCCTCCCGTCTCAGCCTTCCGAGACCTTATTTTGTATTTTGAAACAGGGTCTCACTAAGTTGCCGAGGCTGGCCTCAAACCTGCAACCCTCCTGTCTCAGCCTCCCCAAATGCTGGAATTACAGGCATGGGCCACCACACCTGGCCTGAAGGGACTCCTTACAGCCTAGCCTCCTTTGTCTGTAACCCTGGAAGGGGGGAACAGGATGCCCACTTTACAGGTAGGGGGATCCAGGACCCAAGAGGACAAGTGACTTGCTGGATGCAGGTCACCTGGAAACAGCGCTGGGACCGGGTGAGGCTCCAGAGCAGAGCATCACTCTCGGGCCCTGTCCGTGCCAAGTCCTGCTTTCCCACCATCCGTCGGCCTGGCCACTGAAATCCGCCTGAAGCACCCGGGGGCCTGCTTGCTCCTGACCCAATCCCAACCGAGGGCAGAGACAGAAACCTATAGAGAGATTTCAAACACATTTCGGCCACTGTAGATGGTGCAGCTGCAAGACAATCAAGGCAAGAGAGGGCAGGAGTTGGGGAGGATGCTACAGTGCCTGCCTCGGCGCTGTACTCCCTGAACGGCAATGGGTTTCCAGGGGAGATGGCTCCTGTCTCATCTCTGGCCGTCTGATGAGCCTTTGAGGCAGGCTGGCCGACTGTCGGCCAGGGTCTGTGCTAAGCAGCAGGGACTGAGGGGCGTCTCCGTTCTCCAGGAGCTTGGCAGTGTGGCTTGGAGCCTGCAGAACGAATCAAAGCTACGACTCGCGGAGCGACTCAACGTGCCAAACCTCGTGCCGGCCCATTGCTTCTACGAGTCAAGTCGTGTGGTCCACACCACTTACTACCCCACTGTAGAAAGAAAGATTGAGGCCAAAGATCTTAAGTGCCCTGGCCAAGGCCATGCCAGCAGAGCCCCGCTGGGCCGCAGGTGCTCGATAAGATATTTGCTTGGTGCAGGAATGAAATGTGGGCGAGGATGTATAAGTATGCGGGCAATGCATTAGGTGCTATGATTTCTGAAGTGTGGCTGCGATGTCGGAATAAAGCATTCTGGAAACTCCAGAAGCCAGCCTCAGGTTCCCTCCCTGCCCAGGGGTCAGAGAATCCTCTGTGCTTTTAGGTAAACTTGGGCTGAAGACTTCCAGGAAGAGGGCGGTGTATCAGTCAGCAGCTGGAAGAGGCTCGAGTTTCTCTCTCTGAGCCTGACCACATGCTTCATCTATAGAAGTGCCCCAGGCCAGGACCCTGCCGCCCTGACGAGGTGATCTCTCAGACAGGCTGGGGCTAGCTGGGTATCCTGAGGAGGAGGAGGTCCCTCCTGGGCTGGCCCTAAGCCTCCTGGGAGGGGGCTGCTGCCAGACACTCTGACACCCAAGCCTCCCTGGCGTGTGCCTCAGTTGCCAGGCAACCGTGCAGGACTGCAGGACCTCCCTCACCCCAGCTCAGGAGCTCAGGTTTCCAGAGCCGAGCCTGATGAGGCGCTGGAGTATAATAGTAGAAACAGCTCAGCTCAGCCCCATGGAGACCCGCCCTGGCCACAGGGAGCTGGGCAGGCGGAGGGGTCCTACGGGCATCTTGCAGATGGAGAACTGAGATGCTGAGGGAAAGGGAGTCACTTGAAGTGGCCCAGCATGTTAAGTACAGAAGCCAGGGTTATCTTGGACAAGGAGAAGTTTGTGATAGAGTCTGTGCCTGCATGTTATATGACAACTTCATAAAATTAACCACAAGCTAAGATTCGCGGATTCCTGCTGTGACAGCTGTCGTGTGTGTTCCTTCTCCCTCGGCGGCCCATGTCACCCTACAAACAACAGGGTGAGGTTTTAAGTTGTGTGTGTGGGGGGGGGTACTGGGGATGGAACCCAGGGGCTTTCTACCTCCGGGCTACACTTTCAGACCTATTTCATATTTTTATTTGGAAACAGGGTCTCACTAAGTAGCTGAGGCTGGCTTTGAACCTGCGCGATCCTCCTGTCTCAGCCTCCTAGGTAATAGGATTACAAGTGTGCGCCACCGCGCCCAGATCAGGGTGAGGTTTTAATGCTCATCTCATAGATAGGAAACTGAGGCAGAGAAAGAGAGAGAGAGCGTGTGCATGAGAGAGCGCACGAGAGAGAGAGAGAGAGAGAGAGAGAGCGCGAGAGTGAGAAGAGGGAGATGCATACTTGACGTCAGCCAACAGGTGCAAACTTGGGTCACTGTGACTGCAAACCGCCCTGACCCTATGCTGGCCCCAAGAAACACCAATAAGAGTTTGAGCACAGACAGAGGGACCCACCTCCCAGTTGGCCAAAGGTGAGGCTGAAACACGGGCGCTTGGGACTCTCTGTGCTCAGCCCCCCCCCCCCGAGGCTGGGCTGGGCCCTTCTACCAGCCCTAAGGCCTGTCATCCTCCCCCCAAAGAATGGGGTTATGCAGGGAATAGAACCCACTCTCCAGTCCCCAAGACAGCCAGATAGCCCCACGGAGTAGCGAAGGCGGCCTCGGATCCCAGGCTGCTATGAGAACTCCCCCTCGCCGACCCCCATGCCTCTTGCAACCTGAGCCAGGGCTGGACTGGGACAGGCCGGTTGTCATGGCGAAAGCACATTAGCTACTGGCCGGGGGACCCACTGTTTGTGCAGGGGAGGGGCAGGCCTGGCTCCAGAGGGATGGCTGGAGGGGTGGAGGACAGGGGGCACAGGGCCCCGGTGGCAGCCACGCCGTTGATGTCTGTGCCAGGCCAGGCATAAGTTGCTGTTTATAATTCTGCTGAATGGGCCCAAGGACTTGATCCGCAGTCCCCCTGCCCAGCTGCACTCAGAGATTCAAAACCGTCCTCCACAGCACCTCCCGCTTCCCCTGTGAGGCCCTCTGCAACTCAGCGAGACCCTGTTTCAAAGTAAAGAAGAAAAAGAAGAATAAAAAATAGGGCAGGGGGTGTAGCTCGGAGGTTGAATGCCCCTAGGTTCCATTCTCAGACCTGAAAAAAAAATAAGGCTGGTGGTATAACTCAGAGGTAGGATGTCCCTGGGTTCAATCCCTAGTATCACAAATAAATAAAATATGTAAGAAAGGGGTGTAGTTTGGAGGTAGAATGTTCCTGGGTATAATCCCAGGTACAAAAAAAAAATAAAGATTTAATAAAAGAAAAACCGTAAAGAGAGAAAGGGTAGGGGCTGGGGAGGAGGAAGAGACGAATCAAGCTGCACAGAAACCAAGACACAGGAGCTCAATGGAGCCCAGGGAAGCGCAGGTGTCGGGAGGGGACGCAGCTCTGGGGCATGTCCTCCTGCCACCTGCCAATCAGGGGCCCTGGCGGTCCAGCTGCCGGTCTGGTGGAAAAGCTAGAAAGTAGAAAGGCCTCTGGGGATGGCCCGGTATATGCAGACAGGGCCTGTGCTCTGGCGCCTGGTCCCCAGCCAGGGCCCAAGTCTGTCCTGGCATCCCTTCTCTGCCCTCTGACCCACCTGGGGACACGGGGCAGGGCCGGGACTGCTCCAAGGTTGGTGGGACCTGGCTGGGGAGCTGTCTGTCCTCCGATGGAAGCGGGCTATTTCGGGAGCAGAGCAGCCAGGGCCACACCTCCTCCCTGTCCATGGGTCAGCGGCTGCTGATTCAAAGTCTTCTCTCAAGGAAACTGTCTCCACAAAACCTGATGTCATTTCTCTTGGGAGGTCTCCCTGGACTCTCCCAGAACTGCCTGTCTGGGTTGGAGCTTAAGTTCGGTGCTCATCCCAGGAGACCTCTACCCATCAGCCCTGACAGCGTCATGGGGCAGGGCTGGTGCAGATGCCCGTGGCCCCAGCGCCGGTGTGATGCCGGACAGCCACAGCCACACTGAGCCATGCCGGTCCCCGCTGTCTCTTTGGCACTAATGTGATGTCCCGAGAACCTGCCATGCCCCAGCTCACTTAACGCCTCAGCAGTCCTGCGCACCCATCAGCACTCCACGTTTTACAAAGGAGGAAACCGAGGACCCAGGGCCTCACACTTGGTGAGCTGTTGAACCAAGAGGCAATCTGACTTCAGAGCCCATGCGCGTGACCACCCATGCTGCCTTCCCCGCTGTAGTGATCACTTCTGGTCCATGTCTCTGCTCTCAAGAACCTTTTGTGGCTCCCCAGGTCCTCTGAAGACCTAATCTGGCCCAGTTCTGGCCTCTTCCTCTATTTCTTCTGTCTTATAAGGTCTCATTCTCTCTCTTCTGATCTCCCGCCTCTAGGTCCTTTTCTGTTCTTGGATTTACTCAACAGTCACTGAGCACCTCTAAGGCACTCTGTGGTGCCGGTCATCTTTGGCGGAGAAAGACAGACCGAAAGGGCTACAAAGAGAGCAGGCAGTAGTACTAAGACGTGCACACTGGGGACTGCCGGGGGCCCCTTCTGCGGATGGACGTGCACACTGGGGCAGCAGATCTCGGGCAGAGGGAAGAGCAAGGAGAAGACCGCGAGGTGTGGGGGGCGGGGATGCGCTTACAACCTAGAAAGGCTGAGAGGAGCCAGCGGCCTCACCACGCAAAGCTTCGAAGCCATGGCCAGGAATCTGGATTTAACTCAGGTGCAGAGGAATGCCTCTAGAGAATTTTAGGTGGTGGGTTAGCACAACTGTGTAGTGACTTAAAAGAGAAATTGCGTGTGTGTGTGTGTGTGTGTGTGTGCGTGCGCGTGCACACACACACACACACACACACTGGGAAGTTAAACCCAGGGGCCTTCTACTATGAAAAAAAAATAAGTGGCCGAGGGTCTCTCTAAGTTGCTGAGGCTGGCTTTGAACCCAAGCTCCTCCTGTCTTGGCCTCCAGGTATTCAGAGTATAGGCATCTACTGAGGATTTTCTGAAGATCCACCATCTGTGAGATCCTGGTAGGGAGGAAGCAGGGTAGCTCCTGCGTCTCGGGACCAGTGGGTCAGGGGCGCAATGGGGGAAGAAATGGGGCTGGTGGCGTTCTGGACGGGCTGTAGCAGGAAGAGCTTCAAAGGAGGCAGCAGGAACATTATTTTTGGTTTTACTGTGAAGGGAAGCTGGGGCGGAAGCCAGTTTTCTGGGGCAGGTGGGGAGGCTTGGGTGGGCAGAATGGAGAATCTGGTTTTGGACTTGGTAACTCTGAGCTGCTTGTAAGATGTTCAAATCAAAAGATGCCCACAGGCACAGGGATGTGTGAGCTGGGCGCACAGAAGCGAGCCCTGACTGGAGAGAGGGAAACGGGAACGGGCAGCTCAAAGGTGGTGTTTACAGCCACAGGCCGGGGTGAGGTCATCCAGGGAGAGAACCCAGCGAAAGCGGGGAAGAGGCCTAGAGCCTGGCTCCTGGCATGGGACTCAAGCAGAGGAGAACGGAGCCACGCTGGGAGACCAGCTCAGAGGCTGTCTGTGGCTCCCTACTACCCTCAGACGAGGTTCAAAACCCACAGGTCGTCACACAGGCCCTGCCTGTGCCCCTAGTGCCACATCCTTCTGCCCCTTCTGGGATTCTTCTTGTCAATTATAATAAATGCCACATAGGGTTCCCCAGCCCCGGACTTTTGCAAAGTCCCGCCCAAAATGTCCAGAAATACTCATCGGTGAAGGCTAATGCTCTCTGTTTTTGTGGCACTGGGGATGGAACCCAGGAGCACTCTACCCCTGAGATATACCCCCAGCCCTAGTTTATCTTCTATTTTGAAACACGGTCTCACTGAGTTGCTGACAGTCTCGCTAAGTTGTGGAGGCTGGCCTTGAACCTTGGATCCTCCTGTTTCTGCCTCCCAAGTACTGGGATTACCAGTGAGCACCACCACACCTGCCCGGCGGCGCCAATGCTCTTATTTATTTATTTATTTATTTATTTATTTATTTATTTATTGTGGTACTGGAGATGGAACCCAGGGGCAGTCTACCTTCAAGCTACACCCCCTGCCCTATTTTTTAATTCTTTGTTTTGAAACAGGGTCTCACTGAGTTGCAAAGGGCCTCGCTAAGTGGCTGAGGCTGGCCATGAACCACCATCCTCCTGTCTCAGCCTCCCGAATGCTGAGATTATAAGCGTGCGCCACCACGCCCAGCTACCTCCTGCCCATTTTTATGTTTAATTTGAAACAGAGTCTTGCTAAACTGTTAAGGGTCTTGCTAAATTGCTGAGACTGGCCTCAAACCCGGGGTCCTCCCAAGGACAAGGATTACAGGTGTTTGCCACCATGCCTGGCATCTCCATCCTTTTAAAAGCTGTGTAATATTCCATTCTATGGATAGATGTATCCACGATGATAGATCGTGGATAGAAAAGTTGGGTTGTTTCCAACTTTTGGCTACTGTGGATAGTGCTGCTACAAACATGGATGGAGAGACATCTGTCTGAGTCCCTGTTTTCAGTGATTTTGTGTTCATACTCAGAAGCAGAGTTGCGGACCATGTGGTAATTGTGTGTTTAGTTTAAGGAAGCACCGAAGCATTTCCCACAGTGCCTGCATCCTTGTACATTCGCACCAGCAATGCACGCGGCTACTAAGGTCCCCACGCCCTTCCAGTATTTAGTTTCCTTTCCTTTGATAGTGCCGTTCTAATGGGGTACAGTAGTATTCCCAGGCCTTCTGGGGAGCTCTGAGACCCAGCCAGGCTTCTGATGTCCTCACGGTCAGCCCTGGCCCCAGGCCTGGAAGGAGCGGGTCTGCAGAGCCCAGCACCCTCTCACCCTCTTTTTCTGGTCCATCAGAACCCCACCTGCAGGCTCCAGGCTCAGAAGGAAGTAAATGATCCCAGGCCTCCATCTCCTGCAACTGGTGGGACTCCTCTCCTCCCACACCTCAGTTTCTTTGGGGCTGAGACTCTAAGATCTCGCTAGCACCTCACCCCAGCCTGCACTCCACACCTAAGTCCCTCCCGAGTTCACTCTTTGACCCATCCCTGCTTCTACTACCAGGATCACCTGGGCCACCCGCTTGCCTCCTCGGCGGCCCTTGTGTGGTTCCCGGCCCTTTCAGCCCATTCTTCACCCAGCAACCAAAGTGATCTTTCTGAAATCTAAACTGTGTCATGTCATCACCCTGCTTAAAACATGCCCGATGGTTTCCACCACACTTAGAATGAAATCACAAATCCTCGCTGGGGTCTATGAGGCTAGCCTGGGTGCTCTGACTCTGCCCACACTCTGCACTGGCCACATTCACTCTCTCTCTGTCTCTGTCTCTGTCTCTCTCTCTCTCGCCTTCTATGCCCTGACCTCAGAACAGAGGGACTCTTTTTGCTGAGTTATAGTCAGAGAGGAGCTGCTGGGACCTTCCCGAGAATGAAGACAACAGAGGCGAGCAGACTGAGAAATGAGGGTCTGAATTCAAGCACCAGGATACGGCCATACCTGAAGCCGCTCCTCCTTCTGTTTCTTCCCTCTCAAGTCAGTCAACACAGCCCCCCTTAGTTATTGATATCACTTGCTTCTAAAGGGAGTCCCTGAGCAGGAACTCAACCGGCCAGCCCTTTGACCCCTCCCCTCCCCGTCCCCCGGCTGGAATTCCAGAGCGAAGTGGCTGCTCTCCTGCATCCCAAGAGGCTTCTCTCGGCCATCCCAGACCTGCTGCTGCCCTCTGCCCTGTTGACCACGCCTAACCTTTGAGGTCCTGCTGTCCCAGGCCAGAGCAGAGCCACCAGCGCCCCAGAAAAGCAAGACTTCCTCCCATCCCGATAACCAACCCTCTTGTCGAGCCCATCTTTCTCCCCATTTTCCGGCCAAGGAAACCTAGGTCCAGACAAGTGAAGTCTCTCTCCTAGGGCGGCACAGCACAGAGGGGTGGATTTGGGATTCGGAGCCGGATTCAGTGTTTCCCATGCGCAAGTGTTTCTGTACCTCCTAGTCTCTGGTGAGGGTGATACTGGAGAGCCGATAAAAGGCGCTTCCATGGGCCCAGCAGTCGCCACACAGTAGCTCTCACTTTAAACAGGTTCCTTTAAGGATCGTTCCTGCTGACGGTATCAGAAGGTATGAGAGGCCTAATTGCCCCGGTTTATAAATGAGGATGTTGGGGGACAATTAGACCTTCCATTTCACCAATCCCTTCCTCGTCTTCCTCTCTCCACCAGTTTTTCCTCTCAACCTACCTACTTACCAATGAACTGACATTTTTCATGTATCAATGACCTGTAAAGTCTCAACCTGGCCTGTGCCCACGTCCCCCAGCACTGACAGCAGAAAAGAAAAATCCTGGACTGGGGTGGCCACCCTGGACCTGCTCCCAGGAGGCCGCCTAGATTCCAAAGCAGGTTCCCCTGGGTGCTATCTGGGATCTGCTGGGGCCTCTCTGGCTAGGGAATGCTCTGCAGGCTTAATTCTGGGATCCCAGCTGCTCTGTCCGCTGCCTGGCCACCAAGGAGCTGTTTTTCATAACAAAGTGGGGCGGGAGGAAGGCCCCAGAGAGGTTTTAATAATTCCATTGATGGAAATTTCCATGCTGGTGGAAAAGACCGGCTGGCCTGTCTCCAGATGTCTTCCCGAGAAAAACTTCCAAAATGAAACCGCTGGACGGGTCCACTCCGGCCTGAATGGTTACCAGAGCCACCCATGGGAGGGGCAGAAGCTGCGAGGGCCAGCATCAGCCTCTGTCACACGGCCGGCCGGCCGGGCACCGGGTGGCTCAGGGCCCCAGCATGGGGCCTCCTGTTGCCCCCAGAGGAAAGTCTGGAAGAAGCAAAGAGGTGCTCCCAGGGAGGAGTCCCAGCTCACAGCGCATTTCGCATTTCCATTTCACATTTCGGTGTCCCAGCTTGTTAAATGACCTTGAGGAGCCCTGAGACCTCACTGAGCTCATCCCTTGCTTGGTAAAGGAAGCAGGCAGCCAGGCATGGTGGCGCACATTAATAATCCCAGCATTTGGGAGGCTGAGACAGGAGGATTGCGGTTTGAAGACAGCCTCAGCTACTTAGTGAGACCCTCTGCAACTTAGTTCCTGTTTCAAAAATGAAGAATAAAAAAATCGGGTTGGGGTGTAGCTCAGAGGTAGAAAGCTCCTGGATTCAATCCCCAGCACCACACACACACACACACACACACACACACGCACGCACGCAAGCACGCACCACAAAGGCAGGGTAGTCCCAGGCACCTGAAGCTTCCCTCTGCCTTTGGGTTTCCTGAATTTCCAGTGCTGAGGCAGAGTGCTGCCCAGAAACTGAGTCCGGGGGAATCTGGAGGCTTCTGCAGGGCTCCGAGGCCTCTTGGGAGGGGGAGAATGTGGCCAACACCCTGCTTGGAGGACACGCACACTGGCCACTGTGTCTGGCTTGTGGGCACAGGCTTCCACAGGTACCCATCCATGAGATGTCCCAGGGACAAGCTGAGGGATGGGCACAAAGGAGATGGCCCCGCTTTCCATGTCTGCCCCTGCGTCCCCACCCTGGCCCTCGGTCCCTCCCATGGCTGCCTACCCCCAATATGCAGGAGGGTCAGCCACAGGCAGAGGCCAAAGGATAACACAGTCCCCCCAACAGCCCCACGGTGCTAGGGGCGGGTTCAGAGCCAGCACCAGCCCCTCACTCTGG
Organism: Muscardinus avellanarius; assembly: GCF_963383645.1. NCBI lineage: Eukaryota > Metazoa > Chordata > Mammalia > Rodentia > Gliridae > Muscardinus > Muscardinus avellanarius. The sequence continues at coordinate 7,804,929 of NC_137808.1, read as the reverse complement.
CGCTTTCCTGCAGGAGGGTAAAATGGGAGTGAGATAAAATCCTCTGCTGCCCCAGATGTGGTGATGCACGCCTGTAATCCCAGTACTTGGGAGGCTGAGACAGGAAGATCGCAGGTTCAAGAGCAGCCTCCGTATCTTAGCGAGACTCTCAGAAACTTAGTGAGACTCTGTTTCAAAATAGAAAATAAAATAGGGCTGGAAGTGTGGCTTGGAGACAGAAGACCCTGGGGTCAATCCTCACTACAAAACAAAACCTTGGGTGCCGAGCCTGGTGCGAAGCAGATCCTGGGCAGACCTGCCCCGGGCCCCTTCTGTAGAGGCACTAGGAGGAAACTTAGTTTTTGTTGTTGTTGTTTGTTTGTTTGCAGGTCTGGGGATGGAACCCAGGGGCATTCGAGCTCCGAGCTACACCCCCTGCCCTATTTTTTTTTATTCTTTATTTTGAAACCGGGTCTCACTGAGTTGCAGAGAGCCTCACTACGTAGCTGAGGCTGGCCGTGAACCGCGATCCTCCGGTCTCAGCCTCCCGAGTGCTGGGATGACAATCGTGTGCCACCACGTGCTGGGATGACAAGCATGCCCACCATCAAGCTATTTTTCAATCTGAAGCCCTCACTAAGTGGCTGAGGCTGGCCGTGAACCGTGACCCTCCTGTCTCAGCCTCCCGAGTGCTGGGACGACAAGCGTGCCCACCGCGCCCGGAGGAAACTCAGTTTTGAATCCTGCGTAGCTTCTTCGGTTGGACCGGGTGGGAAGAGTGCTGAGAGGGAGGAGAGGGAGGTAGGAGCAGGGCCAAGAGGAGCGGGAGCTTTAGCAGGCTGGGTGGCCAATGCAATCTCTAGGTTCAAGAAAGCTAAAAAGCATTTTAAATGAGCACGTGCTATGAGCCAGGTGCCAAGGAAAAGGCTTCCTGTGGTTGTCCCAGGATTACTACCCCTCTTTTATAGCCGTTGCAACAGAGTCTCAGAGAGGCGGGGCTGCTCTCCTGGGGGTTCACAGGGCTGGGATGTTACCCTGGGCTGAGTGGGGGCACAGGGTGGCCCAGCGGAGGGGCCGAGCATTGAGAAGGAGAGAGAGCGTAGTCTCTTCTTGGCTGGAGAAACCCAGGCCAGCTGCCGTCCTGCCCCAGCTCTGTGCTTCCGGCTCCTCTCCAAGCCACTTTCTAAAGCGGGCTCTTCTGAATCACAGCAAAGAAACTAAATTTACTCTGCCTGTCTCCAAATTTTCTCCCAAGGGGAGGTGGAGAGGGCGGGAGGGGGGAGGGGGAGGACCCGGGCTGCTGGCCTGCTCAGCTCCGCTGAGCCTGGGGTCTGCAGCTCAGCAATGGACCTCCTCTGAGCTGGCTGGCTGCTGCCTGGCCTGCCCCACCCCACACTCAACTCCCTCAGGAAACCTCTTCAAGGTCCCTGCTAATTTTTTTTTTTTTTTTTTTTTTTGCATTAGAGATTGAAGCCAGGGCCATTTGGCCATTTTATCTCCAAGCTAAATCCCCAGCCCCTTTTACTTTTCTTTTTCTGGGGGGCGTGCTACTGGGGATTGAACCCAGGGGCATTCTACCACCAGGCTACATCCCCGGCCTCATTTTGTTGCTGTTGTTCTTTATTTGAAATGCAGAGGGGCTCGCTAAGTAGCTGAGGCTGGCCGCGAACCTGGATCCTCCTGTCCCAGTCTCTCAAGGATTGGGATTACAAGCGTGGGCCACCACACCTGGCTCCTTTCACTTTTTATTTTGAAACAGGTTCTCGCAAAGTTGCTGCCTGGCCTCAAATCTGTGATCTTCCTGTCTCAGCCTCCCAAGTACTGGGATGAAAGGTATGTGCCACCACACTCAGCCCTTGCTAATATTTTTTTTAAAATAACAATCCCCTTAGCTGGGCATGGTGGCACACGCTTGTAATCCCGCGCTTGGGAGGCGGAGACAGGAGGACTGAGCAGGTTCAAAGCCAGCCGCGCTGGCTTAAGAGACCATGTTTTCAAAAATAAAATAGGTCTAGGAGTGTAGCCTGGAGGTAGAAGGGCTTCCAGGAACCCCAGTACCACCAAAAACAAAAACAATCCCCACTGCCTGGAATTATTTTAGTTCTTAGACAGAAAGAGAAATAGAGGGGGGGGGAGGGGCAGGCTGACTTCCTCTATCTTGTCCGACACTATACTCCCACTAGCAAGCACATAGCAAGAGTTTGAGAAACATTTGTTAAATAAATAAATATGTACTGAGCCTAAAATTGCAGTGGGGATTAGGTACATACTTGTCCCTCTTCCTAACACAGCCTTTACCTCTAAGGACTTGTATGTGTGTGTGTATGTACACACACACGCACACACACACACACAGCCACTGGGGCGGTTTGGGCCTCAGGTCTCCGAGGCTGCAGGAGTCTTACTCCCTGTGAGGGCACAGAGCAGGCGGCACTTCTCAGCACAAGCTCACAAAGCCTCTGCCCACAGCCTGGAAGGGCTAAGCAGCATGTCTTCTGGGCAGGAACTGTGTGTAATTTAACCACTTCATGACCCTGCTGCTGCCCTCGGTTCAGAGTAAGTGCTCAAGGAAACTTGTTAATGGATAAATGAACGAAGATGAGGTGTTTGGAAAACAGGAAACAGAGGACTGGCCATCAGTGTCCATGGGAGTCACCTTGGGGCATGTGCCAGGTGCCATCTGATGTCACTATCTGAGAGTACCCAGGACAGTACTGACATCCTGCAGTGCTAAAACACGTAATGACTCCCCCGGCTCTGAGAAAACCTTGAGGTTTAGTTTGGTATTTGAGGTATGTCTGCTTTCTTCTACGCCTGTCTCCCTGCCTCTGGCTACTCATCTATCCCTCTGCCCACCCAGTTACCATGTGCCCATCTATCTGTTCATGTACTGACTGATCCATCACCCCTGCCTTCATCATCCACTCATTTACTTATCCAGCCAGCCAGCCACACATCTATCCATCCATGCATCTGTACCTCTATCTACCACCCAACCCATCCATCTTTCCTTCTTTCACACTATCATTAACCAACCCTCCATCTCTCATCCACCCATGCATCCATCCACTGACCAATTCATCCCTCCCTCCATCATCTACCCATTAACTTATCCATCCACCCATCCATCCATCCATTCATCCATGCTTCTATGTATCCATCTACCCACTAACCCATCCACCTTTCCTTCCTCCACACTATCATTAACCAACCCTCATCTCTCATCCATCCATCCACTGACCAAACCCTCCCTCCCTCATCATGTACCTATTAACTTATCCATCCATCCATCCATCCATCCACCCATCCATCTAGCCACCCATCCATGCTTCTGTGTATCCATCCACCCACCAACCCATCTGTCTTTCCTTCCTTCACACTATCATTAACCAACCCTTCATCTCTCATCCATCTATCCATCCATCCATCCACTGACCAATCCATCCCTTCCTCCATCATCTACCCATTAACTTATCCATCCATGCTTCTATGTATCCATCCACCTACCAACCCATCCATCTTTCCTTCCTCCATACTATCAATCAACTCTTCATCCCTCATCCATCCATCCATCCATCCATCCATCCATCCATCCATCCAGCGACCAATTCATCTGTCCCTCTCCCCCTCCCTCCCTCCATCATCCACTCACTAACTTTCCATCCATCCACCCATCTATCCACCCCCCCACCCCATCCTCCTATTCCTCCACCCTTCCTTTCACCCAGTATGTATTCGGCACTTCTCAGTTTCTAGGCTATATGCTAGGCCAACCCAGTTTCTCAATCCTGTAATACAACGAGCTCCTTAATTATGTGCCTACATACCCTGTTTGTTCTGCCTTCAGAATGCATCCACAATGCGACGGCTTCTCAGAGTCTGTTCCCCGGGCCAGGCCGGTCTTGGAGGCACTTGCTGTATAAGCCTCAGCCCCAGCCCTTTTCTCATCTAGCTCTCACCCGTGACCTGTTTTCCACACACAGCCAGAGACACAGGGCTGTGTCTCTGTGTGTCCCCCAATGGCTCCCGCTATTCTATGAGTACAGGTCAAAGTCCCTACGATGGCCCCATGGCCCGGGACACCCTACATGACCTTGCCCGGCCATCTTCTCTCTCTTGAATCACTTTCTGCCCAGCGGGGGCCTCTGCTTTGGCTATTTCTTCTGCCTGGACACTTCCCCCCAGACACACACGCAGCAGCCTCAGGTCCCCATTCAACGCCAGCTTCTCAGGCACACTATCCCTGACCGCTTCACACAACCCTCTTCCTCTTCCTTCTCCTGCTTTATTCTTCTGCAAACACGGGGGTTGCCCGCCGCCAGCACTGGAATGCAAGCACCCTGAGGGGTGCACCTGCGTGCACATTCTCGGTGACATCCCAGCACCTGCACACACTAGGGCCTCGCCTAACACCTGGGAATGGATGGCTCCCATTCCTTGCTCCAGGATGGCCATTCCCATTTCACACAGGATTCTCACTTTGCTTTGGCCAGTGCTTCCCAAATGTGCTCACGATAGCCCTGCTGGCTTCTCTCTAAACACAGTGCAGCACCCCAGGGTGAGACTTGTGGGTTCTCCCCTCTTGCCACCCCTATCGCCCCTTTCTAAGTAAACAGCACTGAGACGCATGGGAATGACCTCCCCGCTTCCTGTCTCCGAGGGTCCCACAGCCCCGTCAGCCTGCCCACCCTCCTGCCCTCCGCTTGGCCTCTGCTCTGATCTGTCTCGTTCATGGACTGCCAGCCTTCTTACTTACAACTCATCACCTCCACCAGGGCCCCAGGATCATCCTAAAAGACCAATCTGGTGACACCGCTGCCCAGCTTACAATTGCCCAGCTCACAACGCTGGGCTTGAACAGCTCCCCTCCCGCCTTGCTGGATCCCAGCCGCTTAGCACCCTGCGGGCTCATCCTTTTCTCAGCCCTCTTGAGATTGCTTCTTGAAAGCCCCCATCATAGCTGGGGCCTCCCCTGGGACCCTGCAACCCCTTGGGACTCTGGCTGGCTATGATGGCGGTGGCATATGCCTGTAATCCCAGTATTTGAGGCTCCTAGCAGGCACGCTGGCTGGCTACCCTTGGGTAGGTTACTGTGCTCGAGGACCCTCAGTTTCCTTGTCTGTAAAATGCTCACACTGACTGCTAGAGGGCTATTGCATTAAGTAGGCCCTGCGGTGCACTGAGAAGGGCCTGTGTGCACAGCAGTGAACTGCACTCTTATTTGGAGAACACTACAGGTAGGCATGTGGAGGCAGCAGCACATGGGTACCTGGGGCAGGGGCCAGCTGACTTCACTAATTTTTCTGTGACTTTCTTTGTATTAAGAAGCCTCTGTTTGCTGGGTGTGGTGGCGCACCCTTGTAATCCCAGCATTTGGGAGGCATAGACGGGAGGATCGCGGTTCGCGGCCAGCCTCAGCTACTACCTTAGTGAGGCCCTTGGCCACTCAGTGAGACCCTGTTTCAAGCATAAAAAAGGCTAAAAAATAGGGCTGGGGGTGTAGCTTGGAGGTAGAATGCCCCTTGGTTCCATCTCCAGTACCGCAAAAATAAAAAAAAGCCTCTGTTTCAGTTGGTGTTTGCATGTGTGTGTGTCTGTGTGTTAGTAGGGATTGAACCTAAGAGCATTTCACCTCTGAGATACACCTCCAGTCCTGTTTTTCTTCTATATTTTGAAACAAGGTCTCACTAAGTTGCAGAGGGCCTCACTAAGTAGCTGAGGCTGGCCACGAACCTGCGATCCTCCTGTCTCAGCCTCCCAAGTACTGGGATTACCAGCGTGCGCCCCATGCCCGGCTCAGCTGGTATTTTAGAAAACACGGCGTATTTGCTTTGGGGGTGAGGGCACATCTTTTGGGCCTGAGCTCTCTGCTGACCTTTGAGCTGTATTTTGCCCTCATCTCCTGCCCTTGTTCAGTGCGGGGCTTTGTTTGGATGGTCTTTCCAGTTGCGCTCCGCCTCTGCTACTGCTCTGGGTGTTGGAGCTACTTGGTTAGGGAGGGGAAATGACTTCTTCTGTGGTGATGCCCCGTCCATAGGGGAGCTCGGACCTGGGCAGCCTGCACTGGGCGGTGCATGTGTCTGGCTCCTTAATTCCATAATGGGGGCACAGAGCCGGCAGAACGCAGATGGCCAAAGAGTGGCAGGAACGGAAGCCCTCAAGTCCCTGTCATCTGTACTGTGCTGCTCCTCAATCACGCTGCCGAGTCGCCGAGGATGGCTACAGTACAGGGCTCAGTGACAAACTGAAGCCCTGGGGCATGCATAAAACAGTCCCATTAAAAAAAAAAAAGCCTTCTGAACCTATGTCTCAATATGTAAAAGAACAAGAAAGGAAAAACAGCAGGTACCAGATTTCATCAAATCTAAGCGGAACTGTAAGTCCAGCCATGATTTTACGCACTACCAAGAAAGGCAAAGGGTTTCCAGCAAAGAAAGCTATGGGGTGCTGTCAGCTGCAGGACATATTCCGTGTCCCAGAATGCACACAAAACAGGCTATCCATCGTGTTCCGTCAGGTCCAATGTGGGATGTGAGGAGAGGAAAATTATTCCTTTGGCTCTGGACCCTTCTGTAGCATTCCACTGCGTTTGACAGCAGGCGTTATTTTTGTAATTCAAATGGCTGCAGTTTAAAAAAGGAAAATAGGATTTTCCAAACAGTTGCTGCCTGGTTTCTTTTCTGGCTGCTTTGTGATGGGCTGGGACACAGTCATCGTACCCCTAAGGTATGATCCATGGGGGAGAATGCTGGGGGTATGGGGCGGGTAGCAGGTGAGTATCAGGCACCTGGCTCTATCCAGCACTGGGTCACCTGTGTGGGTCTAATCAGCAGAAATTTCTCTTTATTTTTGTTTATTTATTTCATGGAACCCAGGGGCATTCTACCTCCGGTTATACCCCCAGACCTATTTATACTTTACTTGGAAACAGGGTCTAAGCTGCTGAGAGCCTAAGTAGCTGAGGTTGGCTTTGAACCTGTGCGATCCTCCTGTCTCAGCCTCCCAGGCGCTGGGATTACAAGTGTGTGCCACCACGCCCAGTGAAAATTCCCTTTATTAAAGCCTGGCCCCCAAACCCCTCTTTAAGAGCTCTTAGAGGACTTAAGCAGACAGTGGCGCCATAAACAACATGACGAAATTCAATTTCTCAAAGAACAGGACATCAAGCTCTACCTCTTGGGGACGCCTTCCTTGACCTCGCCACCCCAACGAGGCACCCCATTATTCTAACACAGAGTGCACCACCCCCGCTATTGGACAAGTTATAGATGTGTTTATGTCTTCCTTGCCCTTTCTCCAAACCGGAATGCACACCCGCACCCCTCTCGTCCGCTCCCTCCTTCCTGGGGGTACAGGGAGCCCCGGGAAAGGCAGTGTGTGCTGCGGGGCTTTCTGGGCACCCTCCCTGCCTTCTTCTCTCCCTTCTCCCGCAGAGGCTGCCTCCAGTGTAATGCTGAGGAAGAACGGGGCCCAGAAGAGGCCAGGTCGAGAGGCCACGGCTTCCCAAGGACAACGTCCAGGAAGGCATCTGCTCTTCTCTTCTGGCTACTGCCTCTGCGAGAAGACCTATAGCTGTCTGGGGGCACGTGTAGCACTCCTCCAGAGCTGGCTGGCTCATTCATTGATTCTTCTGCTTATTCACTCATTCCCCAAACACATTGCCCCCATCCTAGGCCCTAGAAGGCAAAGGGAAGGAGATAAACTTCCTGTTCTCCAGCTGCTTATCTCCTGGGGAGACAAAGAACAGACACAAAACACATCATCCATTGTGAAAAACGGTGGCCGAAGAGTAAGTTCTGGGAGGGACTATTGGGAGGGCGGGACAGCTTTTTTATACCCATCAGGGATGGCCTCAATGAAGAAATACCATTTGGCCTCCGGAAAATGAATCTTTCATGTACACTGAAGGAGAAAGAGTCTTTGAAATGGAGAAAGAGCATCTGCAAAGGGCCTGAGGCAGGAGAGAGGCAGAGGGGTTTGGGGAACAACAGAGTCAGGGAGTTAGGGCCAAGGGAGGAGGGAGGGCTGCGCGGCAGGCTGAACATGGGAAGACTGCGCAGAGGAGACTGCGTCTGATCCTGAGCCTCAAGCAAAGAACAGCAAGTGTCAAGCAGGGACACAACAACCTCCTCTGTGATGCTAAATACGGATCCTTCTGGCCACTTAGGGAGGACAAGTAACTGAGTGGGCAAGAGAGAACGGGGGCGCCAGGCATGGTGGCGGCGGGTGCCTGTAATGCCCGTGTCTGGGAGGCTCCGAGCTACACCCTGAGGCCCCATAAATACCAGGAGCCCCTGGGATGACATCAGCTGCCAGGCTCCCAGTCATACTCTACCATTCATGTGCTGTGCGACCTGGGGCAAATTGCTGGACCTCTTTGAGCATCTGCGAAGTAAGAAGACACAGATGGCCACGAGGACCACGAGATGCTAGCTGGGCTGACAAGAGTAGCTGTCGGCCTGAACTCAAACAGGAAAGCCGGGGTGGGGGTGTCTTCCAACCTGCTGCTCCTCCCTTTCTCTCTCTTGGGATTGTGGGGGGTGGGGAGAGCTGGGCAACGCCCACCACTTGGGTCTCAAGTAAGCCCCACTGTGTGCGAGAGAGATGAACCCCGAGGGTCCAGAATGGGGGCCCAGCTCGTCAGCGGCCGAGCTGGGACTGGAACTACGGTTCCCTCAACAGTCGCTGGTAGATGCTCTGAAGACGAAGCAAGCCTACGCATCAGGGTGCATCTTTAATCCTTGTATTTGGGAGGCTGAGACTGGAGGAAGACACAGGTTCAAGACCAGCCTCGGGGACTTAGCATGACCCTCAGCAACTTAGCGAGTCCTGTTTCAAAATGAAAAAATAAAAGCCAGGCATTGTGGGGCACACTTGTAATCCCAGAATTCGGGAGGCTGACACCGGAGGATTGAGGTTCGCGGACAGCCTCAACTACTTAGTGAGGCCCTCTGTAACTCAGTGAGACCCGGTTTCAAAATAAAGAATAAAAAATAGGGCAGGGGGTGTAGCTTGGAGGTCGAATGCCCCTGGGTTCCACTCCCAGACCCGCAAAAAAAAAAAAAAAAAAAAAAAGAAAGAAAAAGAAAAAGAGATGGGGGTGTAGCTTCAAGGTAGAATGCTCCTAGGTTCAATCCTTAGTCCTCCTCTAAAAAAAAAAAAAAATTCATCTGTCCCCAAGATGTGGACGCTGGGTACACCAGAGTCACTGTGTGTCTTTCATGGAGAAGAGAGAAGGACCAAGGATATGGCCAGTTTCTGGGGTCCGGGCCTGTTGTGGCTAAAGAGTCAGCCCTGGCTAGGTGTGACGGCACACCTCTATAATCTCAGTACTATGAAGGCTGAGACAGGAGGATTGAAGGCTTGAGGTGAGCCTCAGTAATGTAGTGAGTCCCTGCTTTAAAAAAAAAAAAAAGGGCTGAGGGTATAGCTTGGAGGTAGAACAACACTAGGTTTGATTTCCAGTACCAAAAAAAGAAAAAGAAAAAAAAAAAAAGCCTGAACTTGTCTCAGCACCCCTGGGGATAGTTGTGTATGGGACACAGGTCAGTTAGGAATCACAACTCTCCTGATGCAGTCTGGCCTGGTCATGGTCTTCTCCTGGAGGGTTCCTGGACGTGGCTGGTACCATGGACAGAGCCCAGCCTTGTAATGTACATGGCGGCATGAAGAGGAACTAGGGTCTTAGCCGCGAGGGCCTGGCTAAGCCGCCTCCCTTCTCTGAGACACACCTGCCTTCTGTCTACGGGTCCAGTAAACTTGTGCACATAGAGCTGGGAAGCGCCTGCGACTGATGACTCTGACCCTCCCGGGTTCCCTGGGAGGCCCGCAGTCGCACTGTCCTGAAGACAAGAGCACTGTGTCTTCATTTGGCTCCAACTGTCCTCCCCTGAGGCCATCAGCGCAGAGAGACACCCAGAAACAGCCCTGGGTACCAGTGAGAGCCTGCAACTGACCCCCGCCTGCACTGTCTTCCTAGCAAGAGCCATCGTCTGGGGCCGGTTCATCTCTGGGCTCGGCCAGCAGCCCCCACACACTGAGAGCTTAGTCAATATTGGTTTTATTGATTTACATTCTATCCCTCTTCAAGATGCTCTGAGCTGAGAACCCAGCTTGGCTGGGTTTGGGATGAGGAGAAGGGCCTCATTTCCATCTGAAGTGACTCATGTAAGTTGATAAATTTAGAAGAAGCCTAAAGAGCTCTTAATCTCCTGCCTTTAGATACTGGCTAGGAAGAGACTGGTACCCAATGATCTCTGCATCCAAATGTGCAGGATGGAGTGGACGCTGCCGATGCCTGCCCTGGGTCCCCCGTGGCAGCCTGCAGCCTCCACACCCCAGCCTGGCCTGCACGAGTCCCCGGCCAGCTCTCCTGTGCTCCTTTCCTGGGAGGAAACAGAGCTGCCTAGCGGTTGCACACAGGGCCTTCTCTGAGGTAGCTGTACCCCAGAGGTCTGACCCATGGCACCAAAGGCTATTTCTCTTGCTACAGGGCAGGGAAAACTTTGCGGTGCAGATCATGCTCCAGAGCCCTCACACATACAACAGAAGCTCTAGGAATAAAGAAGCATGGGCTTGCTCAGCTCCTGCCCTGCCCTTCCTGAACACAGCCTCACGCTTACCCCTGGGGAATCCCACCCAGCTCAAGGTAAAGATGCACATGGCAGGCAAAGGGTGGGCAGAAGTGAACTCCTCCCCCTGGCCCTGCCCTTTCCCCATGACCTTGACTAGCAGCAAGTATGGGCAACATTTAAAGTCACGGGAAGCCGGCACGGTGGCGCACACTTGTCATCCCAGCATTCAGGAGGCTGAGACAGGAGGACTGAGGTCGTGGCCAGCCTCAGCTACTTAGTGAGGCCCTTTGCAACTCAGTGAGACCCTGTTTCAAAATAAAGAATACAAAATAGGACTGGGGGGTGTAGCTTGGAGTTTGAATGTCCCTGGATTCCATCCCCAGTACTGCAAGGAAGGAAGGAAGGAAGGAAGGAAGGAAGGAAGGAAGGAAGGAAGGGAGGGAGGAAGGAAGGAGCTAAAGTTACCGGGGGAGGGGGGCAGATGTGGCAGGGGTACACCTGTAATCCCAGCTCTTGGAAGGTAAAGACAGAAGGATCTCAGATTTGAAGCCAGCCTTAGGAACCTAGCAAGACTTGTCAGTAACCTAACAAGACCATGTTTCAAAAGCAAAACTAAAATAGGGCTGAGGGGGTGCAGCTTGAAGGCAGAATGCCCCTGGGTTCAATCTCCAGTCACACACACACGCACGCGCACGCACACACACACCACACACCACACACACACACACACACACACACACACACAGGTGACAGGGAACCCATCTGGCCCGAGTCCTTGTTTCAAAGACGGGAAGCTGACACCCAGAAAGGAAGCGTGATTTGCCCAAGGTCGCCTGCAGCATCTGCCTCCCCATCCTTCTCCATCCACTCTGGCCCTGGCGCTGCCTGGTGGCTAGCCCAGCTGCCCAGCCACAGCTCTGGCTCTTTCCAGGAGGAAGTCTTGCTGTGTCAACTGTGCAGCAGCCACTGAGAAGCCAGGAGCGTGCAGGCCGGGCCAGCAGGGTGGCCCGCGGGCTCTGTGACCTTGGGCGGAGGTGGGCAGCTCAGCTCTGCTCAGCTCAGCTGCCCCCCTATGTGGCCAACGGGCAGGAATTTGAAGGACAGTGGAATCTCTTCTGATGAGAGCCCTCATTACTTCGTGGAGCCTCGACGCTGCAACCTGGTGGCAGCTTTTCCCTAAAGCCCGTCCTCAGCGGCAGAGTTCCTTCCTCTGTAAGAATCGAGAGGTCTAGGGAGACGTGGGCAAGATGGCAACCAGGGGCCAGGGCGGCACGCTGGGGCCTGCTTCCCGCTGTATGACCTTGAGCCAGCAGGCCTGCACCTTGGGCCTCCATTGCTCCAGCTGGGAAATGGACGCATTCTCTGCTGCAGCACCATTGTGCTAAACCCAGCGTTTATTGTAGCTGGGTCTGTTGTAGTCCATTTATTGGACTAGAAGAAACTCATCAGAATTCGGCCAGTTCAGGACCACCTATGCCTCTGCCAAGCACCCAAGTGCTTGCATTTTATTTGACCCCCGCAAATCTATGAGATGGAACTGCAGCAGGTCACACAGCAAAGAAACAGTGGGGCAGGAGCGGGGCCTGTACTTAAATTCTGCCCTGCGGAGTGCGGGGCAGTGGTTTCTCGTGCTTGCTGTTCCAGAGAAGACGCAAAGGGTCCTGGGAGGGGCCTAGTGTAATTGTGCTGGGGAGGCAGACAGGAGCCCGGGTTGTTCCTGCCAGCCTGGTGATCCTCTTCTAAAGCTCTTAATAAGTAAATTTTATTTTATTTAGCATCTGTAGGGTGTGAGCCTGTCACACTACCTTACGCATATTTAAAAAGACAAAGAGAAGGCTCAGTAGCCCAAGCCAGTAATCCCAGTACTTGGGAGGCTGAGACAGGATCACAGCAAATTTAGCAAGCCTCTCAGCAATTCAGTGAGACTCTCTTTCAAAACTAAAAATAAATAAAGGGCTAGGGGTGCAGCTTGGAGGGAGAATGCCTCTGGGTTCAATCCCCAGGACTACCAAAAGCAATAATAACAAAATAAAATAAAATTTAAAAAACACAGGAACTTGGCTAGCAGTAAGGTTTCCACAAGTTCAAATTTTAGACATTTAAAACCACAGGGAAAGCCAGGCGTGGTGACACACACTTGTCATCCCAGCATTTGGGAGGCTGAGATAGGAGGATTGTGGTTCGAGGACAGCCTCAGCTACTACTTAGTGAGGCTCTCCACAACCTTGTTTCAAAATAGAGAATAAAAAAAATAGGACTGGAGGTAGAATGCCTCTGGGTTCCATCACCAGTACTGAAAAAAAAAAAAAAAGAATAAAAAATAAGGTTGGGAGTAGAGCTTGAAGGTAGAATGACTCTGGGTTCCATCTCTAGTACCACACACACACAAAAAAAACCCCTAACCAAATAAATAAATAAAATAAAACCATGGGGAAGCTGGGTGTGGTGGTGCGTGCCTGTAATCCCAGTACTTGGGAGGCTGCAACAAGAGGTTCAGAGGTTTGCAGCCAGAGTGAGCAACTTAGTGAGACCATGTTTCAAAATAAAAAGTAAAGGCTGGGCGTGGTGGGCACGCTTGTAATCCCCGCGCTCGGGAGGTGGAGACAGGAGGATCGCGCAGGTTTGAAGCCAGCCGCTCTGGCTTAAGAGACCCTATTTCCAAATTAAAAAAAAAAATATATATATATATAAAATAGGTCTGGGAGTGTAGCCTGGAAGTAGAAGGGTTTCCAGGAACCCCAGTACCACAAAAAATAATAAATAACTAAATAAATAACTAACTAAATAAATAAAGTAAAACAGGGCTGGGGGTGGTGGGTATCTTAGAAATAGAATGCCCCTGGGTTCAATCCCCGACCCACCCACCCTCCCTCTCTCTCTCTCTCTCTCTCTCTCTCTCTCTCTCTCTCACACACACACACACACACACACACACACACACACGACAGGGAGCCCATCTGGCCCCAAGGTGCTTGTCTCTCAAAGATGGGATTGTGACTTGCCCGAGGTCACTGGGAGCATCTGTCCGGCTAGGCTGCACCCAGGTGGCACTGGGCCGTGCCACGGGTGCTCGGGGCACCTGTTTTCAGAGTTGTCAGAGTGTGCACCTTGGCACTCACACAATCCAATCTCAGCACAGCACCCCCACCCAGCCATCACTAGTCTAATCCCCATTTCACAGGTGGGAGGACCGAGACGGGGCTCAGGCCGCGCAGCTGGTCGTGACCTGACTCCCAGAGACCTGAGCCTGGACCGTGTCCATCCCTCACTTCTGCGCTATGACGTCACTGCCACGCCAGGCGCATGTGTGCTCGGCTCATGGGTACAGTTTGCAAAGTTGGAGGAGGGCCCGGCAGCCTTTGCGTGCCCAGTGTGGGGCCTCGGGTGGGCTGGGCATCACCTCCAAGGGGCTGCCTGAAGATCCCCTTCTCTTGGGCTCAGCTCCTTGTGCCACCTTGAGCTCCTGCCCGGCCATGTGGGTGCCTAGAGGGGCAGCCCCACCCTCGGGAGAGCCACCACTTGATAAAGACACTGCTTCGGAGGTGGCTTGGGAGACACCTGCTTTCTTCCTCCCGAGTTTCATGGACCCAAAGTGGGGTCATCATCCCCGGCTCCCTCTCACAGGCCCCACAACCCCAAACTGTGGGGCAGCATCCAGAACGCATACGGCAGCGAGCACTGTGGGTCTTTGCAAAATTCAAGACTACCCTCCTGCCCCATTTGGGGGATGTCTTCAGGGTGCTCAGAAGCAAGACGGAAGCGCGACCTATTTCAGATGCCTGGCACGATCAGGGTCCTGGTCAAGGTTTCCTGTATGTCATCCGAGGTCACAAACAGTCTTGACCAGGCCGGATTCTTTGACCTTGCTTTATGGATCAGGATGCCGAGCACAGAGAAGCAAAGCTACTGGCCCAAGGTCACACGGCAGTAAGCACTGGGGTGAGGATTGGAAGTCAAGTCTTCTAATGCTCCCCAAAGAGGTCACTTTACGCCTGACCCCGGGCCCTGACCCAAGTGATTGCTTTGTATTACTTCACCACCTGTTCACACAACAAGTAACAGGCACCAGGATGGTTCCTACCCCTCCATGAATATCCCCAAATGCCTGAAAGTTAAGCGCCATAGCATTTGCCTGTGGGGGGACTGGGGACTGAGCCCAGGGATGTTCCACCTCTGAGCTACACCCTCAGCCCTATTTTGTCTTTTTTTTTTTTTTTTTTTTTTTGTAGTACTGGGGATGGAACCCAGGGGCTTTCTACCTCCGAGCCACACCCCCTGCCCTATTTTTTATTTTTTATTTTGAAACAGGGTCTCCCTGAGTTACAAAGGGCCTCACTAAACAGCTGAGGCTGTCTGCGGACCGTGATCCTCCTGTCTTAACCTCCCAAACGGTGGGATTACAAACATGTGCCACCACGCCCGGATATGTCTTGTTTTGAAACAAAATCTTGTTAAGTTGCCGAGGCTGCCCTCAAACTTGTGATCCTCCTTTCTCAGCCTCCCAAGTAGAGGGATTGCAGATGTGTACCACCTACCACACCTGACCCAGCCTTTGGCATAGCTTAAATCATCTCTGGACGACTTATACTATCTAATGCAATGGAAACGCTTTGTGAATAGTCATTATGCTGTATTATTTAGGGAATAAGGCCAAGAGAAAAAAGTCTTTACATGTACAGTACGGATCCAAGATTTTTCTTCAATATCCTTTTTAATCCATTGGCTGAATCCACAGACGTGGATCCCCTGGATATGGAGGACTGATGATAGTGACGATATCAGAACTATAGCAATCCCCATCTAACAGACAGGTGACATCCTCAGAGGCCCTGATACACCGTTCCCTGGGCTGGGCACTTTATTTGGGCCCCCTCTGTCTTTCATAGCAACTAGAAAGAGGGGTGGCTCAAGTCCCATTTTACGGAGGCACAAACTGAGGCCATCACAAGCCAGCCATGCGCAGCCCTGAAGGATCGAGAGCTTATAAGGACGTGGCTTGGGATAAACAATTGCCCTCCCACACGTCAGATGAAAAGAACGAACCAAACCACAAAACAACATTTGTAAAGTGCTTGTGGATAAGTTTTAGCTATCAATACTGATGATTGGCTCTTGGCAATTACCCCACAAGTGCTGCTACCCCCCCCCCCCGTGTCTGTGTATGAGAGAGAGAGTGTGTGTGTGTGCGCATGCGTGTGCACATGTGTGCATGGTACTAGGGATTGAACCCAGGGTGTTTTACCCCTGAGCTACATACATGCTCAGCTCTTTTTTATCTTTTATTTTGAAACAGGGTCTCGCTAAGTTGCTGAGACTGGCCTGGAGCTTACGATCCTCCTGTTTCAGCATCCTAAGGACTAGGATTATGGGTATGTGCCACCGCACCTGACTTGCTGTCCCTTTTCTCCAGAGGATACCGAGGTTCGGAGATTTAGTGGCAAAGATTTTTAAGAAGGGGCCATGGCCAGGTGCACTGGTGCGTGCCTCTAATCCCAGCACTCGGAAGGCTGAGACAGGAGAATCACAGGTTTCTGGCCAACCTCAGCTACCTAGTGAGCCCCCTACCACACACGCAACTTAGTGAGATCCTGTGTCAAAATAAAAAATAGAGCTGGGGACACAAATCAGAGGTAGAATGCCCCTGAGTTGAATTTGAGGGGGGGGGGCGAAGAGAAGAGGTGGACTGTGGCTCTCAACCCTGGGCTACATGTTACCTCCGGGGGCCATGACCAGTCTTCCTCACACCTCAAAGCTCCCCCACCTGCCTCCAGCTCTCCTCTATGGAGCCCTGGAGCTCCCTAGGTCCTAAGTCATGGTTAGAATTTCTGTTCCTTGGGTCCCTGATTATGGGGCCTCAACAGGTCACCCCCTCAGCAAAGCCCCAAAAAGGTAGAGAGAAGGAACCCCAGAGACAGTGAAACAGCGCCCCTCCTGGGTCCACGTCCACCGGGAACCACAGAGTGTGACCTTATTTGGAAATAGGGTCTTTGCAGATGCAATTTGGCTCTTGAGACAGTCACTCTAGATTTAGGATGGTTCTATATCCAGTGAAGGGAAGAAGAGAGGACACAGGGAGACACAGAGTACAGGGTCACGTGAAGTTGGAG